>NW_026527201.1:0-164121 GCF_022682495.2 Desmodus rotundus
GGGTTTGCCGCCACGTAGGCCAGTTTGCCCCCACCCCGGACCCTGGTGTCCCAGCGCCATGGAGGCAGAGGGCCGCTTATCAAGGGATGCAGGTGTCCTGCGGGGGTCAAGGGATGGCGTGGGCACTCCCCGGGCGAGGGCGGGCGCCTGGGCCCAATAGCCCCTGGAAAAATCCCCAGCCCGGGCCCCCGTGGCTCCACTGGACTCCCCAGGTTCCTGCCATGGGGCCTGGTCCTGCTCACCCGGGCCCAGGTTCGCCGCAGGTGAAAGCCCTTTGCGGACGCCCAGGACCGGAGGCCGCGGATGCCTTCATGGGGAGGGGAGTTGAAGCTGTGCGGGACCGAGGTCGCAGCGGTCCCAGTCACTTCTTGTGAAGTTTAGGCCAGACTTTGGAGAGTGGAAGTAGCCAGGTCCAAGTTTGCCGCCTGGGTGCAGGGTGGGGCGATTTGAGCCACAACAAGACTCCTATCCGCTTAGGAGGGGGCATAGGCCTGACTCCCTGGGGCGAACCCGTCGGTGGGCATGGGTTCCACCACCTGGGTCGGCTCCACCTGGCAGGAAACCGTGGCCGGCCCCCCGCCCCCGCCCTGGGTCCCCACGTCTCCCTGGGACCTCAGCCTCTGCGCGGGTGGGAGAACTGCTGGGAAGTGTGGTCCACGGGAAAACGCTCGATCCTCAAGATGGAAGGGAGGGCTTCTGTTTCCCCGGACAGGTGCCCAGGGACCCTGTGAAACTGCTCTGACACCTCAAGGGTGGGTCACGTGACCCCAGGGAGGCTGGTGGCTGGGGAGCCTGAGTGCGCATGCGCGGCCCAGGTCTTGGCCCCAAAGCAGCTGGCCGCGGCTCGGAGAAAAGCCATCTCCTGGGGGCCTCCCCATGTTCTTCCAAACGTAAAGGGGAACCCTTTTACGGATGGAAGAACGGCGGGATATTCGCACTGGTGGGGACGGGAGGGAGGGGCCTACGGGTTTGCCTCCAGGTAGGCCAGTTTCTCGCACAGCGGGCCCAGGTGTCTGAGCCCCAGGGAGGCAGAGGGCCGCTTATCGCGTGATGCAGGTGTCCTGCCGGGGTCAAGGGACGGCGTGGGCACTCACCGGGCGACACAGGACGCCTGGCCCTTAGACAGGCCCCTGGAAAATCCCCCGCCCAGGCCCCCGGTCCCCAAGTCTGTCCTGCGCACACTGTGCGGGGGCTGGGAGTGCTGCTGGCAAGTGTGGCCCAGGGGAAATCGAGCGGTCCTCTGGGTGGCAGGGTGGGCTTCCGTTACCCAGACAGGTGCCTAGGGTCCCTGTGAAAATGGTCTGACAGGTTAAGGGTGGGTCACGTGACCCGAGGGTGACTTGTGGTAGGGGAGCCTGAGTGCGGATGCGCGGCCAGGTCTAGGCCCGAAACTAACCAGCCGCGGCTCGGACAAAAGCCATCTCCTGGGGGCCTCCCCCCTGTTCTTCCATCCGTAAAGGGAGACTGCGTTACAGATGGAAGAACAGGGGGATCTTCGCAGTGGTGGGGACGAGACGGAGGGGTCTGCGGGTTTGCCGCCCCGCAGGCCAGTTGCTCGCACCCCGGCCCCTGGTGTCCCAGCCCCATGGAGGCAGAGGGCTGTTTATCGCGTGATGCAGGTGTCCTGCGGGGGTCAAGGGACGGCGTGGGCACTCCTCCAGCAAGAGAGGGCGCCTGGGCCCCGAGAGAGCCCCCAGGATAATCCCCAGCCCTGGCCCCCGTGGCTCCAGTGGCCTCCCCAGGCTCCTGCCATGGGGCCTGGACCTGCTCACCCGGGCCCAGGTGAGCCGCAGGTGAATGCCTTTTGTGGACGCCAAGGACCGGAGGCCGCGGATGCCTTCCCGGGGAGGGGGGTTCGAGCTCTGGGGGACCGAGGGTCGCAGGGGTCCCATTCGCTTCTTTGCATAGTTTAGGCCAGTCTTTACAGAGTGGAATCCGCCAGCTCCAAGTTTGCCGCCTGGGGCATGGTGGGGCCCTTTGAGCCAAAGCAAGACACTTAGCCGCTTAGGGGGAGGCATAGGCCTGAGTCCCCCGGGCAGAACCCGTCGGTGGACGTGGGTTCTGCCCGCCCGAGCGGAATCCACCTGGCTGGGCACCGTGGCCGGCCCCCGCCCCCGCCCTAGGTCCCCAGGTCTTCCCTGGGACCTCAGTCCCTGCGGGGGTGGGAGAACTGCTGGAAGTGTGGTCCACGGGAAAACGCGCGGTCCTCTGGGTGGCAGGGAGGGCTTCCGTTTTCCCGGACACGACCTCAGGGACCCTGTGAACCTGGCAGGATATCTCCAGGGTGGAGCCCATGCCCGGAGGGAGGCTTGTGGTGGGGGGGCCTGCCTGCGCATGCGCAGCCCCACGTCTGGGCCCGAAACGAACCAGCCGCGGCCGGGACAAAAGCCATCTCCTGGGGGCCTCCCCCCTGTTCTTCCATCCGTAAAGGGGGACCCCTTTACGGATGGAAGAACAGGGGGATCTTCGTAGTGGTGGGGTCGTGACGGAGGGGTCTGCGGGTTTGCCGCCACGTAGGCCAGTTGCCCCCACCCCGGACCCTGGTGTCCCAGCGCCATGGAGGCAGAGGGCCGCTTATCAAGGGATGCAGGTGTCCTGCGGGGGTCAAGGGATGGCGTGGGCACTCCCCGGGCGAGGGCGGGCGCCTGGGCCCCAATAGCCCCTGGAAAAATCCCCAGCCCTGGCCCCCGTGGCTCCACTGGACTCCCCAGGTTCCTGCCATGGGGCCTGGTCCTGCTCACCCGGGCCCAGGTTCGCCGCAGGTGAAAGCCCTTTGCGGACGCCCAGGACCGGAGGCCGCGGATGCCTTCATGGGGAGGGGAGTTGAAGCTGTGCGGGACCGAGGTCGCAGCGGTCCCAGTCACTTCTTGTGAAGTTTAGGCCAGACTTTGGAGAGTGGAAGTAGCCAGGTCCAAGTTTGCCGCCTGGGTGCAGGGTGGGGCGATTTGAGCCACAACAAGACTCCTATCCGCTTAGGAGGGGGCATAGGCCTGACTCCCTGGGGCGAACCCGTCGGTGGGCATGGGTTCCACCACCTGGGTCGGCTCCACCTGGCAGGAAACCGTGGCCGGCCCCCCGCCCCCGCCCTGGGTCCCCACGTCTCCCTGGGACCTCAGCCTCTGCGCGGGTGGGAGAACTGCTGGGAAGTGTGGTCCACGGGAAAACGCTCGATCCTCAAGATGGAAGGGAGGGCTTCTGTTTCCCCGGACAGGTGCCCAGGGACCCTGTGAAACTGCTCTGACACCTCAAGGGTGGGTCACGTGACCCCAGGGAGGCTGGTGGCTGGGGAGCCTGAGTGCGCATGCGCGGCCCAGGTCTTGGCCCCAAAGCAGCTGGCCGCGGCTCGGAGAAAAGCCATCTCCTGGGGGCCTCCCCATGTTCTTCCAAACGTAAAGGGGAACCCTTTTACGGATGGAAGAACGGCGGGATATTCGCACTGGTGGGGACGGGAGGGAGGGGCCTACGGGTTTGCCTCCAGGTAGGCCAGTTTCTCGCACAGCGGGCCCAGGTGTCTGAGCCCCAGGGAGGCAGAGGGCCGCTTATCGCGTGATGCAGGTGTCCTGCCGGGGTCAAGGGACGGCGTGGGCACTCACCGGGCGACACAGGACGCCTGGCCCTTAGAGAGGCCCCTGGAAAATCCCCCGCCCAGGCCCCCGGTCCCCAAGTCTGTCCTGCGCACACTGTGCGGGGCTGGGAGTGCTGCTGGCAAGTGTGGCCCAGGGGAAATCGAGCGGTCCTCTGGGTGGCAGGGTGGGCTTCCGTTACCCAGACAGGTGCCTAGGGTCCCTGTGAAAATGGTCTGACAGGTTAAGGGTGGGTCACGTGACCCGAGGGTGACTTGTGGTAGGGGAGCCTGAGTGCGGATGCGCGGCCAGGTCTAGGCCCGAAACTAACCAGCCGCGGCTCGGACAAAAGCCATCTCCTGGGGGCCTCCCCCCTGTTCTTCCATCCGTAAAGGGAGACTGCGTTACAGATGGAAGAACAGGGGGATCTTCGCAGTGGTGGGGACGAGACGGAGGGGTCTGCGGGTTTGCCGCCCCGCAGGCCAGTTGCTCGCACCCCGGCCCCTGGTGTCCCAGCCCCATGGAGGCAGAGGGCTGTTTATCGCGTGATGCAGGTGTCCTGCGGGGGTCAAGGGACGGCGTGGGCACTCCTCCAGCAAGAGAGGGCGCCTGGGCCCCGAGAGAGCCCCCAGGATAATCCCCAGCCCTGGCCCCCGTGGCTCCAGTGGCCTCCCCAGGCTCCTGCCATGGGGCCTGGACCTGCTCACCCGGGCCCAGGTGAGCCGCAGGTGAATGCCTTTTGTGGACGCCAAGGACCGGAGGCCGCGGATGCCTTCCCGGGGAGGGGGGTTCGAGCTCTGGGGGACCGAGGTCGCAGGGGTCCCATTCGCTTCTTGCATAGTTTAGGCCAGTCTTTACAGAGTGGAATCCGCCAGCTCCAAGTTTGCCGCCTGGGGCATGGTGGGGCCCTTTGAGCCAAAGCAAGACACTTAGCCGCTTAGGGGGAGGCATAGGCCTGAGTCCCCCGGGCAGAACCCGTCGGTGGACGTGGGTTCTGCCCGCCCGAGCGGAATCCACCTGGCTGGGCACCGTGGCCGGCCCCCGCCCCCGCCCTAGGTCCCCAGGTCTTCCCTGGGACCTCAGTCCCTGCGGGGGTGGGAGAACTGCTGGGAAGTGTGGTCCACGGGAAAACGCGCGGTCCTCTGGGTGGCAGGGAGGGCTTCCGTTTTCCCGGACACGACCTCAGGGACCCTGTGAACCTGGCAGGATATCTCCAGGGTGGAGCCCATGCCCGGAGGGAGGCTTGTGGTGGGGGGGCCTGCCTGCGCATGCGCAGCCCCACGTCTGGGCCCGAAACGAACCAGCCGCGGCCGGGACAAAAGCCATCTCCTGGGGGCCTCCCCCCTGTTCTTCCATCCGTAAAGGGGGACCCCTTTACGGATGGAAGAACAGGGGGATCTTCGTAGTGGTGGGGTCGTGACGGAGGGGTCTGCGGGTTTGCCGCCACGTAGGCCAGTTGCCCCCACCCCGGACCCTGGTGTCCCAGCGCCATGGAGGCAGAGGGCCGCTTATCAAGGGATGCAGGTGTCCTGCGGGGGTCAAGGGATGGCGTGGGCACTCCCCGGGCGAGGGCGGGCGCCTGGGCCCCAATAGCCCCTGGAAAAATCCCCAGCCCGGGCCCCCGTGGCTCCACTGGACTCCCCAGGTTCCTGCCATGGGGCCTGGTCCTGCTCACCCGGGCCCAGGTTCGCCGCAGGTGAAAGCCCTTTGCGGACGCCCAGGACCGGAGGCCGCGGATGCCTTCATGGGGAGGGGAGTTGAAGCTGTGCGGGACCGAGGTCGCAGCGGTCCCAGTCACTTCTTGTGAAGTTTAGGCCAGACTTTGGAGAGTGGAAGTAGCCAGGTCCAAGTTTGCCGCCTGGGTGCAGGGTGGGGCGATTTGAGCCACAACAAGACTCCTATCCGCTTAGGAGGGGGCATAGGCCTGACTCCCTGGGGCGAACCCGTCGGTGGGCATGGGTTCCACCACCTGGGTCGGCTCCACCTGGCAGGAAACCGTGGCCGGCCCCCCGCCCCCGCCCTGGGTCCCCACGTCTCCCTGGGACCTCAGCCTCTGCGCGGGTGGGAGAACTGCTGGGAAGTGTGGTCCACGGGAAAACGCTCGATCCTCAAGATGGAAGGGAGGGCTTCTGTTTCCCCGGACAGGTGCCCAGGGACCCTGTGAAACTGCTCTGACACCTCAAGGGTGGGTCACGTGACCCCAGGGAGGCTGGTGGCTGGGGAGCCTGAGTGCGCATGCGCGGCCCAGGTCTTGGCCCCAAAGCAGCTGGCCGCGGCTCGGAGAAAAGCCATCTCCTGGGGGCCTCCCCATGTTCTTCCAAACGTAAAGGGGAACCCTTTTACGGATGGAAGAACGGCGGGATATTCGCACTGGTGGGGACGGGAGGGAGGGGCCTACGGGTTTGCCTCCAGGTAGGCCAGTTTCTCGCACAGCGGGCCCAGGTGTCTGAGCCCCAGGGAGGCAGAGGGCCGCTTATCGCGTGATGCAGGTGTCCTGCCGGGGTCAAGGGACGGCGTGGGCACTCACCGGGCGACACAGGACGCCTGGCCCTTAGAGAGGCCCCTGGAAAATCCCCCGCCCAGGCCCCCGGTCCCCAAGTCTGTCCTGCGCACACTGTGCGGGGCTGGGAGTGCTGCTGGCAAGTGTGGCCCAGGGGAAATCGAGCGGTCCTCTGGGTGGCAGGGTGGGCTTCCGTTACCCAGACAGGTGCCTAGGGTCCCTGTGAAAATGGTCTGACAGGTTAAGGGTGGGTCACGTGACCCGAGGGTGACTTGTGGTAGGGGAGCCTGAGTGCGGATGCGCGGCCAGGTCTAGGCCCGAAACTAACCAGCCGCGGCTCGGACAAAAGCCATCTCCTGGGGGCCTCCCCCCTGTTCTTCCATCCGTAAAGGGAGACTGCGTTACAGATGGAAGAACAGGGGGATCTTCGCAGTGGTGGGGACGAGACGGAGGGGTCTGCGGGTTTGCCGCCCCGCAGGCCAGTTGCTCGCACCCCGGCCCCTGGTGTCCCAGCCCCATGGAGGCAGAGGGCTGTTTATCGCGTGATGCAGGTGTCCTGCGGGGGTCAAGGGACGGCGTGGGCACTCCTCCAGCAAGAGAGGGCGCCTGGGCCCCGAGAGAGCCCCCAGGATAATCCCCAGCCCTGGCCCCCGTGGCTCCAGTGGCCTCCCCAGGCTCCTGCCATGGGGCCTGGACCTGCTCACCCGGGCCCAGGTGAGCCGCAGGTGAATGCCTTTTGTGGACGCCAAGGACCGGAGGCCGCGGATGCCTTCCCGGGGAGGGGGGTTCGAGCTCTGGGGGACCGAGGTCGCAGGGGTCCCATTCGCTTCTTGCATAGTTTAGGCCAGTCTTTACAGAGTGGAATCCGCCAGCTCCAAGTTTGCCGCCTGGGGCATGGTGGGGCCCTTTGAGCCAAAGCAAGACACTTAGCCGCTTAGGGGGAGGCATAGGCCTGAGTCCCCCGGGCAGAACCCGTCGGTGGACGTGGGTTCTGCCCGCCCGAGCGGAATCCACCTGGCTGGGCACCGTGGCCGGCCCCCGCCCCCGCCCTAGGTCCCCAGGTCTTCCCTGGGACCTCAGTCCCTGCGGGGGTGGGAGAACTGCTGGGAAGTGTGGTCCACGGGAAAACGCGCGGTCCTCTGGGTGGCAGGGAGGGCTTCCGTTTTCCCGGACACGACCTCAGGGACCCTGTGAACCTGGCAGGATATCTCCAGGGTGGAGCCCATGCCCGGAGGGAGGCTTGTGGTGGGGGGGCCTGCCTGCGCATGCGCAGCCCCACGTCTGGGCCCGAAACGAACCAGCCGCGGCCGGGACAAAAGCCATCTCCTGGGGGCCTCCCCCCTGTTCTTCCATCCGTAAAGGGGGACCCCTTTACGGATGGAAGAACAGGGGGATCTTCGTAGTGGTGGGGTCGTGACGGAGGGGTCTGCGGGTTTGCCGCCACGTAGGCCAGTTGCCCCCACCCCGGACCCTGGTGTCCCAGCGCCATGGAGGCAGAGGGCCGCTTATCAAGGGATGCAGGTGTCCTGCGGGGGTCAAGGGATGGCGTGGGCACTCCCCGGGCGAGGGCGGGCGCCTGGGCCCCAATAGCCCCTGGAAAAATCCCCAGCCCTGGCCCCCGTGGCTCCACTGGACTCCCCAGGTTCCTGCCATGGGGCCTGGTCCTGCTCACCCGGGCCCAGGTTCGCCGCAGGTGAAAGCCCTTTGCGGACGCCCAGGACCGGAGGCCGCGGATGCCTTCATGGGGAGGGGAGTTGAAGCTGTGCGGGACCGAGGTCGCAGCGGTCCCAGTCACTTCTTGTGAAGTTTAGGCCAGACTTTGGAGAGTGGAAGTAGCCAGGTCCAAGTTTGCCGCCTGGGTGCAGGGTGGGGCGATTTGAGCCACAACAAGACTCCTATCCGCTTAGGAGGGGGCATAGGCCTGACTCCCTGGGGCGAACCCGTCGGTGGGCATGGGTTCCACCACCTGGGTCGGCTCCACCTGGCAGGAAACCGTGGCCGGCCCCCCGCCCCCGCCCTGGGTCCCCACGTCTCCCTGGGACCTCAGCCTCTGCGCGGGTGGGAGAACTGCTGGGAAGTGTGGTCCACGGGAAAACGCTCGATCCTCAAGATGGAAGGGAGGGCTTCTGTTTCCCCGGACAGGTGCCCAGGGACCCTGTGAAACTGCTCTGACACCTCAAGGGTGGGTCACGTGACCCCAGGGAGGCTGGTGGCTGGGGAGCCTGAGTGCGCATGCGCGGCCCAGGTCTTGGCCCCAAAGCAGCTGGCCGCGGCTCGGAGAAAAGCCATCTCCTGGGGGCCTCCCCATGTTCTTCCAAACGTAAAGGGGAACCCTTTTACGGATGGAAGAACGGCGGGATATTCGCACTGGTGGGGACGGGAGGGAGGGGCCTACGGGTTTGCCTCCAGGTAGGCCAGTTTCTCGCACAGCGGGCCCAGGTGTCTGAGCCCCAGGGAGGCAGAGGGCCGCTTATCGCGTGATGCAGGTGTCCTGCCGGGGTCAAGGGACGGCGTGGGCACTCACCGGGCGACACAGGACGCCTGGCCCTTAGACAGGCCCCTGGAAAATCCCCCGCCCAGGCCCCCGGTCCCCAAGTCTGTCCTGCGCACACTGTGCGGGGCTGGGAGTGCTGCTGGCAAGTGTGGCCCAGGGGAAATCGAGCGGTCCTCTGGGTGGCAGGGTGGGCTTCCGTTACCCAGACAGGTGCCTAGGGTCCCTGTGAAAATGGTCTGACAGGTTAAGGGTGGGTCACGTGACCCGAGGGTGACTTGTGGTAGGGGAGCCTGAGTGCGGATGCGCGGCCAGGTCTAGGCCCGAAACTAACCAGCCGCGGCTCGGACAAAAGCCATCTCCTGGGGGCCTCCCCCCTGTTCTTCCATCCGTAAAGGGAGACTGCGTTACAGATGGAAGAACAGGGGGATCTTCGCAGTGGTGGGGACGAGACGGAGGGGTCTGCGGGTTTGCCGCCCCGCAGGCCAGTTGCTCGCACCCCGGCCCCTGGTGTCCCAGCCCCATGGAGGCAGAGGGCTGTTTATCGCGTGATGCAGGTGTCCTGCGGGGGTCAAGGGACGGCGTGGGCACTCCTCCAGCAAGAGAGGGCGCCTGGGCCCCGAGAGAGCCCCCAGGATAATCCCCAGCCCTGGCCCCCGTGGCTCCAGTGGCCTCCCCAGGCTCCTGCCATGGGGCCTGGACCTGCTCACCCGGGCCCAGGTGAGCCGCAGGTGAATGCCTTTTGTGGACGCCAAGGACCGGAGGCCGCGGATGCCTTCCCGGGGAGGGGGGTTCGAGCTCTGGGGGACCGAGGTCGCAGGGGTCCCATTCGCTTCTTGCATAGTTTAGGCCAGTCTTTACAGAGTGGAATCCGCCAGCTCCAAGTTTGCCGCCTGGGGCATGGTGGGGCCCTTTGAGCCAAAGCAAGACACTTAGCCGCTTAGGGGGAGGCATAGGCCTGAGTCCCCCGGGCAGAACCCGTCGGTGGACGTGGGTTCTGCCCGCCCGAGCGGAATCCACCTGGCTGGGCACCGTGGCCGGCCCCCGCCCCCGCCCTAGGTCCCCAGGTCTTCCCTGGGACCTCAGTCCCTGCGGGGGTGGGAGAACTGCTGGGAAGTGTGGTCCACGGGAAAACGCGCGGTCCTCTGGGTGGCAGGGAGGGCTTCCGTTTTCCCGGACACGACCTCAGGGACCCTGTGAACCTGGCAGGATATCTCCAGGGTGGAGCCCATGCCCGGAGGGAGGCTTGTGGTGGGGGGGCCTGCCTGCGCATGCGCAGCCCCACGTCTGGGCCCGAAACGAACCAGCCGCGGCCGGGACAAAAGCCATCTCCTGGGGGCCTCCCCCCTGTTCTTCCATCCGTAAAGGGGGACCCCTTTACGGATGGAAGAACAGGGGGATCTTCGTAGTGGTGGGGTCGTGACGGAGGGGTCTGCGTGTTTGCCGCCACGTAGGCCAGTTGCCCCCACCCCGGACCCTGGTGTCCCAGCGCCATGGAGGCAGAGGGCCGCTTATCAAGGGATGCAGGTGTCCTGCGGGGGTCAAGGGATGGCGTGGGCACTCCCCGGGCGAGGGCGGGCGCCTGGGCCCCAATAGCCCCTGGAAAAATCCCCAGCCCTGGCCCCCGTGGCTCCACTGGACTCCCCAGGTTCCTGCCATGGGGCCTGGTCCTGCTCACCCGGGCCCAGGTTCGCCGCAGGTGAAAGCCCTTTGCGGACGCCCAGGACCGGAGGCCGCGGATGCCTTCATGGGGAGGGGAGTTGAAGCTGTGCGGGACCGAGGTCGCAGCGGTCCCAGTCACTTCTTGTGAAGTTTAGGCCAGACTTTGGAGAGTGGAAGTAGCCAGGTCCAAGTTTGCCGCCTGGGTGCAGGGTGGGGCGATTTGAGCCACAACAAGACTCCTATCCGCTTAGGAGGGGGCATAGGCCTGACTCCCTGGGGCGAACCCGTCGGTGGGCATGGGTTCCACCACCTGGGTCGGCTCCACCTGGCAGGAAACCGTGGCCGGCCCCCCGCCCCCGCCCTGGGTCCCCACGTCTCCCTGGGACCTCAGCCTCTGCGCGGGTGGGAGAACTGCTGGGAAGTGTGGTCCACGGGAAAACGCTCGATCCTCAAGATGGAAGGGAGGGCTTCTGTTTCCCCGGACAGGTGCCCAGGGACCCTGTGAAACTGCTCTGACACCTCAAGGGTGGGTCACGTGACCCCAGGGAGGCTGGTGGCTGGGGAGCCTGAGTGCGCATGCGCGGCCCAGGTCTTGGCCCCAAAGCAGCTGGCCGCGGCTCGGAGAAAAGCCATCTCCTGGGGGCCTCCCCATGTTCTTCCAAACGTAAAGGGGAACCCTTTTACGGATGGAAGAACGGCGGGATATTCGCACTGGTGGGGACGGGAGGGAGGGGCCTACGGGTTTGCCTCCAGGTAGGCCAGTTTCTCGCACAGCGGGCCCAGGTGTCTGAGCCCCAGGGAGGCAGAGGGCCGCTTATCGCGTGATGCAGGTGTCCTGCCGGGGTCAAGGGACGGCGTGGGCACTCACCGGGCGACACAGGACGCCTGGCCCTTAGAGAGGCCCCTGGAAAATCCCCCGCCCAGGCCCCCGGTCCCCAAGTCTGTCCTGCGCACACTGTGCGGGGCTGGGAGTGCTGCTGGCAAGTGTGGCCCAGGGGAAATCGAGCGGTCCTCTGGGTGGCAGGGTGGGCTTCCGTTACCCAGACAGGTGCCTAGGGTCCCTGTGAAAATGGTCTGACAGGTTAAGGGTGGGTCACGTGACCCGAGGGTGACTTGTGGTAGGGGAGCCTGAGTGCGGATGCGCGGCCAGGTCTAGGCCCGAAACTAACCAGCCGCGGCTCGGACAAAAGCCATCTCCTGGGGGCCTCCCCCCTGTTCTTCCATCCGTAAAGGGAGACTGCGTTACAGATGGAAGAACAGGGGGATCTTCGCAGTGGTGGGGACGAGACGGAGGGGTCTGCGGGTTTGCCGCCCCGCAGGCCAGTTGCTCGCACCCCGGCCCCTGGTGTCCCAGCCCCATGGAGGCAGAGGGCTGTTTATCGCGTGATGCAGGTGTCCTGCGGGGGTCAAGGGACGGCGTGGGCACTCCTCCAGCAAGAGAGGGCGCCTGGGCCCCGAGAGAGCCCCCAGGATAATCCCCAGCCCTGGCCCCCGTGGCTCCAGTGGCCTCCCCAGGCTCCTGCCATGGGGCCTGGACCTGCTCACCCGGGCCCAGGTGAGCCGCAGGTGAATGCCTTTTGTGGACGCCAAGGACCGGAGGCCGCGGATGCCTTCCCGGGGAGGGGGGTTCGAGCTCTGGGGGACCGAGGTCGCAGGGGTCCCATTCGCTTCTTGCATAGTTTAGGCCAGTCTTTACAGAGTGGAATCCGCCAGCTCCAAGTTTGCCGCCTGGGGCATGGTGGGGCCCTTTGAGCCAAAGCAAGACACTTAGCCGCTTAGGGGGAGGCATAGGCCTGAGTCCCCCGGGCAGAACCCGTCGGTGGACGTGGGTTCTGCCCGCCCGAGCGGAATCCACCTGGCTGGGCACCGTGGCCGGCCCCCGCCCCCGCCCTAGGTCCCCAGGTCTTCCCTGGGACCTCAGTCCCTGCGGGGGTGGGAGAACTGCTGGGAAGTGTGGTCCACGGGAAAACGCGCGGTCCTCTGGGTGGCAGGGAGGGCTTCCGTTTTCCCGGACACGACCTCAGGGACCCTGTGAACCTGGCAGGATATCTCCAGGGTGGAGCCCATGCCCGGAGGGAGGCTTGTGGTGGGGGGGCCTGCCTGCGCATGCGCAGCCCCACGTCTGGGCCCGAAACGAACCAGCCGCGGCCGGGACAAAAGCCATCTCCTGGGGGCCTCCCCCCTGTTCTTCCATCCGTAAAGGGGGACCCCTTTACGGATGGAAGAACAGGGGGATCTTCGTAGTGGTGGGGTCGTGACGGAGGGGTCTGCGGGTTTGCCGCCACGTAGGCCAGTTGCCCCCACCCCGGACCCTGGTGTCCCAGCGCCATGGAGGCAGAGGGCCGCTTATCAAGGGATGCAGGTGTCCTGCGGGGGTCAAGGGATGGCGTGGGCACTCCCCGGGCGAGGGCGGGCGCCTGGGCCCCAATAGCCCCTGGAAAAATCCCCAGCCCTGGCCCCCGTGGCTCCACTGGACTCCCCAGGTTCCTGCCATGGGGCCTGGTCCTGCTCACCCGGGCCCAGGTTCGCCGCAGGTGAAAGCCCTTTGCGGACGCCCAGGACCGGAGGCCGCGGATGCCTTCATGGGGAGGGGAGTTGAAGCTGTGCGGGACCGAGGTCGCAGCGGTCCCAGTCACTTCTTGTGAAGTTTAGGCCAGACTTTGGAGAGTGGAAGTAGCCAGGTCCAAGTTTGCCGCCTGGGTGCAGGGTGGGGCGATTTGAGCCACAACAAGACTCCTATCCGCTTAGGAGGGGGCATAGGCCTGACTCCCTGGGGCGAACCCGTCGGTGGGCATGGGTTCCACCACCTGGGTCGGCTCCACCTGGCAGGAAACCGTGGCCGGCCCCCCGCCCCCGCCCTGGGTCCCCACGTCTCCCTGGGACCTCAGCCTCTGCGCGGGTGGGAGAACTGCTGGGAAGTGTGGTCCACGGGAAAACGCTCGATCCTCAAGATGGAAGGGAGGGCTTCTGTTTCCCCGGACAGGTGCCCAGGGACCCTGTGAAACTGCTCTGACACCTCAAGGGTGGGTCACGTGACCCCAGGGAGGCTGGTGGCTGGGGAGCCTGAGTGCGCATGCGCGGCCCAGGTCTTGGCCCCAAAGCAGCTGGCCGCGGCTCGGAGAAAAGCCATCTCCTGGGGGCCTCCCCATGTTCTTCCAAACGTAAAGGGGAACCCTTTTACGGATGGAAGAACGGCGGGATATTCGCACTGGTGGGGACGGGAGGGAGGGGCCTACGGGTTTGCCTCCAGGTAGGCCAGTTTCTCGCACAGCGGGCCCAGGTGTCTGAGCCCCAGGGAGGCAGAGGGCCGCTTATCGCGTGATGCAGGTGTCCTGCCGGGGTCAAGGGACGGCGTGGGCACTCACCGGGCGACACAGGACGCCTGGCCCTTAGACAGGCCCCTGGAAAATCCCCCGCCCAGGCCCCCGGTCCCCAAGTCTGTCCTGCGCACACTGTGCGGGGCTGGGAGTGCTGCTGGCAAGTGTGGCCCAGGGGAAATCGAGCGGTCCTCTGGGTGGCAGGGTGGGCTTCCGTTACCCAGACAGGTGCCTAGGGTCCCTGTGAAAATGGTCTGACAGGTTAAGGGTGGGTCACGTGACCCGAGGGTGACTTGTGGTAGGGGAGCCTGAGTGCGGATGCGCGGCCAGGTCTAGGCCCGAAACTAACCAGCCGCGGCTCGGACAAAAGCCATCTCCTGGGGGCCTCCCCCCTGTTCTTCCATCCGTAAAGGGAGACTGCGTTACAGATGGAAGAACAGGGGGATCTTCGCAGTGGTGGGGACGAGACGGAGGGGTCTGCGGGTTTGCCGCCCCGCAGGCCAGTTGCTCGCACCCCGGCCCCTGGTGTCCCAGCCCCATGGAGGCAGAGGGCTGTTTATCGCGTGATGCAGGTGTCCTGCGGGGGTCAAGGGACGGCGTGGGCACTCCTCCAGCAAGAGAGGGCGCCTGGGCCCCGAGAGAGCCCCCAGGATAATCCCCAGCCCTGGCCCCCGTGGCTCCAGTGGCCTCCCCAGGCTCCTGCCATGGGGCCTGGACCTGCTCACCCGGGCCCAGGTGAGCCGCAGGTGAATGCCTTTTGTGGACGCCAAGGACCGGAGGCCGCGGATGCCTTCCCGGGGAGGGGGGTTCGAGCTCTGGGGGACCGAGGTCGCAGGGGTCCCATTCGCTTCTTGCATAGTTTAGGCCAGTCTTTACAGAGTGGAATCCGCCAGCTCCAAGTTTGCCGCCTGGGGCATGGTGGGGCCCTTTGAGCCAAAGCAAGACACTTAGCCGCTTAGGGGGAGGCATAGGCCTGAGTCCCCCGGGCAGAACCCGTCGGTGGACGTGGGTTCTGCCCGCCCGAGCGGAATCCACCTGGCTGGGCACCGTGGCCGGCCCCCGCCCCCGCCCTAGGTCCCCAGGTCTTCCCTGGGACCTCAGTCCCTGCGGGGGTGGGAGAACTGCTGGGAAGTGTGGTCCACGGGAAAACGCGCGGTCCTCTGGGTGGCAGGGAGGGCTTCCGTTTTCCCGGACACGACCTCAGGGACCCTGTGAACCTGGCAGGATATCTCCAGGGTGGAGCCCATGCCCGGAGGGAGGCTTGTGGTGGGGGGGCCTGCCTGCGCATGCGCAGCCCCACGTCTGGGCCCGAAACGAACCAGCCGCGGCCGGGACAAAAGCCATCTCCTGGGGGCCTCCCCCCTGTTCTTCCATCCGTAAAGGGGGACCCCTTTACGGATGGAAGAACAGGGGGATCTTCGTAGTGGTGGGGTCGTGACGGAGGGGTCTGCGTGTTTGCCGCCACGTAGGCCAGTTGCCCCCACCCCGGACCCTGGTGTCCCAGCGCCATGGAGGCAGAGGGCCGCTTATCAAGGGATGCAGGTGTCCTGCGGGGGTCAAGGGATGGCGTGGGCACTCCCCGGGCGAGGGCGGGCGCCTGGGCCCCAATAGCCCCTGGAAAAATCCCCAGCCCTGGCCCCCGTGGCTCCACTGGACTCCCCAGGTTCCTGCCATGGGGCCTGGTCCTGCTCACCCGGGCCCAGGTTCGCCGCAGGTGAAAGCCCTTTGCGGACGCCCAGGACCGGAGGCCGCGGATGCCTTCATGGGGAGGGGAGTTGAAGCTGTGCGGGACCGAGGTCGCAGCGGTCCCAGTCACTTCTTGTGAAGTTTAGGCCAGACTTTGGAGAGTGGAAGTAGCCAGGTCCAAGTTTGCCGCCTGGGTGCAGGGTGGGGCGATTTGAGCCACAACAAGACTCCTATCCGCTTAGGAGGGGGCATAGGCCTGACTCCCTGGGGCGAACCCGTCGGTGGGCATGGGTTCCACCACCTGGGTCGGCTCCACCTGGCAGGAAACCGTGGCCGGCCCCCCGCCCCCGCCCTGGGTCCCCACGTCTCCCTGGGACCTCAGCCTCTGCGCGGGTGGGAGAACTGCTGGGAAGTGTGGTCCACGGGAAAACGCTCGATCCTCAAGATGGAAGGGAGGGCTTCTGTTTCCCCGGACAGGTGCCCAGGGACCCTGTGAAACTGCTCTGACACCTCAAGGGTGGGTCACGTGACCCCAGGGAGGCTGGTGGCTGGGGAGCCTGAGTGCGCATGCGCGGCCCAGGTCTTGGCCCCAAAGCAGCTGGCCGCGGCTCGGAGAAAAGCCATCTCCTGGGGGCCTCCCCATGTTCTTCCAAACGTAAAGGGGAACCCTTTTACGGATGGAAGAACGGCGGGATATTCGCACTGGTGGGGACGGGAGGGAGGGGCCTACGGGTTTGCCTCCAGGTAGGCCAGTTTCTCGCACAGCGGGCCCAGGTGTCTGAGCCCCAGGGAGGCAGAGGGCCGCTTATCGCGTGATGCAGGTGTCCTGCCGGGGTCAAGGGACGGCGTGGGCACTCACCGGGCGACACAGGACGCCTGGCCCTTAGACAGGCCCCTGGAAAATCCCCCGCCCAGGCCCCCGGTCCCCAAGTCTGTCCTGCGCACACTGTGCGGGGCTGGGAGTGCTGCTGGCAAGTGTGGCCCAGGGGAAATCGAGCGGTCCTCTGGGTGGCAGGGTGGGCTTCCGTTACCCAGACAGGTGCCTAGGGTCCCTGTGAAAATGGTCTGACAGGTTAAGGGTGGGTCACGTGACCCGAGGGTGACTTGTGGTAGGGGAGCCTGAGTGCGGATGCGCGGCCAGGTCTAGGCCCGAAACTAACCAGCCGCGGCTCGGACAAAAGCCATCTCCTGGGGGCCTCCCCCCTGTTCTTCCATCCGTAAAGGGAGACTGCGTTACAGATGGAAGAACAGGGGGATCTTCGCAGTGGTGGGGACGAGACGGAGGGGTCTGCGGGTTTGCCGCCCCGCAGGCCAGTTGCTCGCACCCCGGCCCCTGGTGTCCCAGCCCCATGGAGGCAGAGGGCTGTTTATCGCGTGATGCAGGTGTCCTGCGGGGGTCAAGGGACGGCGTGGGCACTCCTCCAGCAAGAGAGGGCGCCTGGGCCCCGAGAGAGCCCCCAGGATAATCCCCAGCCCTGGCCCCCGTGGCTCCAGTGGCCTCCCCAGGCTCCTGCCATGGGGCCTGGACCTGCTCACCCGGGCCCAGGTGAGCCGCAGGTGAATGCCTTTTGTGGACGCCAAGGACCGGAGGCCGCGGATGCCTTCCCGGGGAGGGGGGTTCGAGCTCTGGGGGACCGAGGTCGCAGGGGTCCCATTCGCTTCTTGCATAGTTTAGGCCAGTCTTTACAGAGTGGAATCCGCCAGCTCCAAGTTTGCCGCCTGGGGCATGGTGGGGCCCTTTGAGCCAAAGCAAGACACTTAGCCGCTTAGGGGGAGGCATAGGCCTGAGTCCCCCGGGCAGAACCCGTCGGTGGACGTGGGTTCTGCCCGCCCGAGCGGAATCCACCTGGCTGGGCACCGTGGCCGGCCCCCGCCCCCGCCCTAGGTCCCCAGGTCTTCCCTGGGACCTCAGTCCCTGCGGGGGTGGGAGAACTGCTGGGAAGTGTGGTCCACGGGAAAACGCGCGGTCCTCTGGGTGGCAGGGAGGGCTTCCGTTTTCCCGGACACGACCTCAGGGACCCTGTGAACCTGGCAGGATATCTCCAGGGTGGAGCCCATGCCCGGAGGGAGGCTTGTGGTGGGGGGGCCTGCCTGCGCATGCGCAGCCCCACGTCTGGGCCCGAAACGAACCAGCCGCGGCCGGGACAAAAGCCATCTCCTGGGGGCCTCCCCCCTGTTCTTCCATCCGTAAAGGGGGACCCCTTTACGGATGGAAGAACAGGGGGATCTTCGTAGTGGTGGGGTCGTGACGGAGGGGTCTGCGTGTTTGCCGCCACGTAGGCCAGTTGCCCCCACCCCGGACCCTGGTGTCCCAGCGCCATGGAGGCAGAGGGCCGCTTATCAAGGGATGCAGGTGTCCTGCGGGGGTCAAGGGATGGCGTGGGCACTCCCCGGGCGAGGGCGGGCGCCTGGGCCCCAATAGCCCCTGGAAAAATCCCCAGCCCTGGCCCCCGTGGCTCCACTGGACTCCCCAGGTTCCTGCCATGGGGCCTGGTCCTGCTCACCCGGGCCCAGGTTCGCCGCAGGTGAAAGCCCTTTGCGGACGCCCAGGACCGGAGGCCGCGGATGCCTTCATGGGGAGGGGAGTTGAAGCTGTGCGGGACCGAGGTCGCAGCGGTCCCAGTCACTTCTTGTGAAGTTTAGGCCAGACTTTGGAGAGTGGAAGTAGCCAGGTCCAAGTTTGCCGCCTGGGTGCAGGGTGGGGCGATTTGAGCCACAACAAGACTCCTATCCGCTTAGGAGGGGGCATAGGCCTGACTCCCTGGGGCGAACCCGTCGGTGGGCATGGGTTCCACCACCTGGGTCGGCTCCACCTGGCAGGAAACCGTGGCCGGCCCCCCGCCCCCGCCCTGGGTCCCCACGTCTCCCTGGGACCTCAGCCTCTGCGCGGGTGGGAGAACTGCTGGGAAGTGTGGTCCACGGGAAAACGCTCGATCCTCAAGATGGAAGGGAGGGCTTCTGTTTCCCCGGACAGGTGCCCAGGGACCCTGTGAAACTGCTCTGACACCTCAAGGGTGGGTCACGTGACCCCAGGGAGGCTGGTGGCTGGGGAGCCTGAGTGCGCATGCGCGGCCCAGGTCTTGGCCCCAAAGCAGCTGGCCGCGGCTCGGAGAAAAGCCATCTCCTGGGGGCCTCCCCATGTTCTTCCAAACGTAAAGGGGAACCCTTTTACGGATGGAAGAACGGCGGGATATTCGCACTGGTGGGGACGGGAGGGAGGGGCCTACGGGTTTGCCTCCAGGTAGGCCAGTTTCTCGCACAGCGGGCCCAGGTGTCTGAGCCCCAGGGAGGCAGAGGGCCGCTTATCGCGTGATGCAGGTGTCCTGCCGGGGTCAAGGGACGGCGTGGGCACTCACCGGGCGACACAGGACGCCTGGCCCTTAGAGAGGCCCCTGGAAAATCCCCCGCCCAGGCCCCCGGTCCCCAAGTCTGTCCTGCGCACACTGTGCGGGGCTGGGAGTGCTGCTGGCAAGTGTGGCCCAGGGGAAATCGAGCGGTCCTCTGGGTGGCAGGGTGGGCTTCCGTTACCCAGACAGGTGCCTAGGGTCCCTGTGAAAATGGTCTGACAGGTTAAGGGTGGGTCACGTGACCCGAGGGTGACTTGTGGTAGGGGAGCCTGAGTGCGGATGCGCGGCCAGGTCTAGGCCCGAAACTAACCAGCCGCGGCTCGGACAAAAGCCATCTCCTGGGGGCCTCCCCCCTGTTCTTCCATCCGTAAAGGGAGACTGCGTTACAGATGGAAGAACAGGGGGATCTTCGCAGTGGTGGGGACGAGACGGAGGGGTCTGCGGGTTTGCCGCCCCGCAGGCCAGTTGCTCGCACCCCGGCCCCTGGTGTCCCAGCCCCATGGAGGCAGAGGGCTGTTTATCGCGTGATGCAGGTGTCCTGCGGGGGTCAAGGGACGGCGTGGGCACTCCTCCAGCAAGAGAGGGCGCCTGGGCCCCGAGAGAGCCCCCAGGATAATCCCCAGCCCTGGCCCCCGTGGCTCCAGTGGCCTCCCCAGGCTCCTGCCATGGGGCCTGGACCTGCTCACCCGGGCCCAGGTGAGCCGCAGGTGAATGCCTTTTGTGGACGCCAAGGACCGGAGGCCGCGGATGCCTTCCCGGGGAGGGGGGTTCGAGCTCTGGGGGACCGAGGTCGCAGGGGTCCCATTCGCTTCTTGCATAGTTTAGGCCAGTCTTTACAGAGTGGAATCCGCCAGCTCCAAGTTTGCCGCCTGGGGCATGGTGGGGCCCTTTGAGCCAAAGCAAGACACTTAGCCGCTTAGGGGGAGGCATAGGCCTGAGTCCCCCGGGCAGAAGCCGTCGGTGGACGTGGGTCGTGCCCGCCCGAGCGGAATCCACCTGGCTGGGCACCGTGGCCGGCCCCCGCCCCCGCCCTAGGTCCCCAGGTCTTCCCTGGAACCTCAGTCCCTGCGGGGGTGGGAGAACTGCTGGGAAGTGTGGTCCACGGGAAAACGCGCGGTCCTCTGGGTGGCAGGGAGGGCTTCCGTTTTCCCGGACACGACCTCAGGGACCCTGTGAACCTGGCAGGATATCTCCAGGGTGGAGCCCATGCCCGGAGGGAGGCTTGTGGTGGGGGGGCCTGCCTGCGCATGCGCAGCCCCACGTCTGGGCCCGAAACGAACCAGCCGCGGCCGGGACAAAAGCCATCTCCTGGGGGCCTCCCCCCTGTTCTTCCATCCGTAAAGGGGGACCCCTTTACGGATGGAAGAACAGGGGGATCTTCGTAGTGGTGGGGTCGTGACGGAGGGGTCTGCGGGTTTGCCGCCACGTAGGCCAGTTGCCCCCACCCCGGACCCTGGTGTCCCAGCGCCATGGAGGCAGAGGGCCGCTTATCAAGGGATGCAGGTGTCCTGCGGGGGTCAAGGGATGGCGTGGGCACTCCCCGGGCGAGGGCGGGCGCCTGGGCCCCAATAGCCCCTGGAAAAATCCCCAGCCCTGGCCCCCGTGGCTCCACTGGACTCCCCAGGTTCCTGCCATGGGGCCTGGTCCTGCTCACCCGGGCCCAGGTTCGCCGCAGGTGAAAGCCCTTTGCGGACGCCCAGGACCGGAGGCCGCGGATGCCTTCATGGGGAGGGGAGTTGAAGCTCTGCGGGACCGAGGTCGCAGCGGTCCCAGTCACTTCTTGTGAAGTTTAGGCCAGACTTTGGAGAGTGGAAGTAGCCAGGTCCAAGTTTGCCGCCTGGGTGCAGGGTGGGGCGATTTGAGCCACAACAAGACTCCTATCCGCTTAGGAGGGGGCATAGGCCTGACTCCCTGGGGCGAACCCGTCGGTGGGCATGGGTTCCACCACCTGGGTCGGCTCCACCTGGCAGGAAACCGTGGCCGGCCCCCCGCCCCCGCCCTGGGTCCCCACGTCTCCCTGGGACCTCAGCCTCTGCGCGGGTGGGAGAACTGCTGGGAAGTGTGGTCCACGGGAAAACGCTCGATCCTCAAGATGGAAGGGAGGGCTTCTGTTTCCCCGGACAGGTGCCCAGGGACCCTGTGAAACTGCTCTGACACCTCAAGGGTGGGTCACGTGACCCCAGGGAGGCTGGTGGCTGGGGAGCCTGAGTGCGCATGCGCGGCCCAGGTCTTGGCCCCAAAGCAGCTGGCCGCGGCTCGGAGAAAAGCCATCTCCTGGGGGCCTCCCCATGTTCTTCCAAACGTAAAGGGGAACCCTTTTACGGATGGAAGAACGGCGGGATATTCGCACTGGTGGGGACGGGAGGGAGGGGCCTACGGGTTTGCCTCCAGGTAGGCCAGTTTCTCGCACAGCGGGCCCAGGTGTCTGAGCCCCAGGGAGGCAGAGGGCCGCTTATCGCGTGATGCAGGTGTCCTGCCGGGGTCAAGGGACGGCGTGGGCACTCACCGGGCGACACAGGACGCCTGGCCCTTAGAGAGGCCCCTGGAAAATCCCCCGCCCAGGCCCCCGGTCCCCAAGTCTGTCCTGCGCACACTGTGCGGGGCTGGGAGTGCTGCTGGCAAGTGTGGCCCAGGGGAAATCGAGCGGTCCTCTGGGTGGCAGGGTGGGCTTCCGTTACCCAGACAGGTGCCTAGGGTCCCTGTGAAAATGGTCTGACAGGTTAAGGGTGGGTCACGTGACCCGAGGGTGACTTGTGGTAGGGGAGCCTGAGTGCGGATGCGCGGCCAGGTCTAGGCCCGAAACTAACCAGCCGCGGCTCGGACAAAAGCCATCTCCTGGGGGCCTCCCCCCTGTTCTTCCATCCGTAAAGGGAGACTGTGTTACAGATGGAAGAACAGGGGGATCTTCGCAGTGGTGGGGACGAGACGGAGGGGTCTGCGGGTTTGCCGCCCCGCAGGCCAGTTGCTCGCACCCCGGCCCCTGGTGTCCCAGCCCCATGGAGGCAGAGGGCTGTTTATCGCGTGATGCAGGTGTCCTGCGGGGGTCAAGGGACGGCGTGGGCACTCCTCCAGCAAGAGAGGGCGCCAGGGCCCCGAGAGAGCCCCCAGGATAATCCCCAGCCCTGGCCCCCGTGGCTCCAGTGGCCTCCCCAGGCTCCTGCCATGGGGCCTGGACGTGCTCACCCGGGCCCAGGTGAGCCGCAGGTGAATGCCTTTTGTGGACGCCAAGGACCGGAGGCCGCGGATGCCTTCCCGGGGAGGGGGGTTCGAGCTCTGGGGGACCGAGGTCGCAGGGGTCCCATTCGCTTCTTGCATAGTTTAGGCCAGTCTTTACAGAGTGGAATCCGCCAGGTCCAAGTTTGCCGCCTGGGGCATGGTGGGGCCCTTTGAGCCAAAGCAAGACACTTAGCCGCTTAGGGGGAGGCATAGGCCTGAGTCCCCCGGGCAGAAGCCGTCGGTGGACGTGGGTCGTGCCCGCCCGAGCGGAATCCACCTGGCTGGGCACCGTGGCCGGCCCCCGCCCCCGCCCTAGGTCCCCAGGTCTTCCCTGGGACCTCAGTCCCTGCGGGGGTGGGAGAACTGCTGGGAAGTGTGGTCCACGGGAAAACGCGCGGTCCTCTGGGTGGCAGGGAGGGCTTCCGTTTTCCCGGACACGACCTCAGGGACCCTGTGAACCTGGCAGGATATCTCCAGGGTGGAGCCCATGCCCGGAGGGAGGCTTGTGGTGGGGGGGCCTGCCTGCGCATGCGCAGCCCCACGTCTGGGCCCGAAACGAACCAGCCGCGGCCGGGACAAAAGCCATCTCCTGGGGGCCTCCCCCCTGTTCTTCCATCCGTAAAGGGGGACCCCTTTACGGATGGAAGAACAGGGGGATCTTCGTAGTGGTGGGGTCGTGACGGAGGGGTCTGCGGGTTTGCCGCCACGTAGGCCAGTTGCCCCCACCCCGGACCCTGGTGTCCCAGCGCCATGGAGGCAGAGGGCCGCTTATCAAGGGATGCAGGTGTCCTGCGGGGGTCAAGGGATGGCGTGGGCACTCCCCGGGCGAGGGCGGGCGCCTGGGCCCCAATAGCCCCTGGAAAAATCCCCAGCCCTGGCCCCCGTGGCTCCACTGGACTCCCCAGGTTCCTGCCATGGGGCCTGGTCCTGCTCACCCGGGCCCAGGTTCGCCGCAGGTGAAAGCCCTTTGCGGACGCCCAGGACCGGAGGCCGCGGATGCCTTCATGGGGAGGGGAGTTGAAGCTGTGCGGGACCGAGGTCGCAGCGGTCCCAGTCACTTCTTGTGAAGTTTAGGCCAGACTTTGGAGAGTGGAAGTAGCCAGGTCCAAGTTTGCCGCCTGGGTGCAGGGTGGGGCGATTTGAGCCACAACAAGACTCCTATCCGCTTAGGAGGGGGCATAGGCCTGACTCCCTGGGGCGAACCCGTCGGTGGGCATGGGTTCCACCACCTGGGTCGGCTCCACCTGGCAGGAAACCGTGGCCGGCCCCCCGCCCCCGCCCTGGGTCCCCACGTCTCCCTGGGACCTCAGCCTCTGCGCGGGTGGGAGAACTGCTGGGAAGTGTGGTCCACGGGAAAACGCTCGATCCTCAAGATGGAAGGGAGGGCTTCTGTTTCCCCGGACAGGTGCCCAGGGACCCTGTGAAACTGCTCTGACACCTCAAGGGTGGGTCACGTGACCCCAGGGAGGCTGGTGGCTGGGGAGCCTGAGTGCGCATGCGCGGCCCAGGTCTTGGCCCCAAAGCAGCTGGCCGCGGCTCGGAGAAAAGCCATCTCCTGGGGGCCTCCCCATGTTCTTCCAAACGTAAAGGGGAACCCTTTTACGGATGGAAGAACGGCGGGATATTCGCACTGGTGGGGACGGGAGGGAGGGGCCTACGGGTTTGCCTCCAGGTAGGCCAGTTTCTCGCACAGCGGGCCCAGGTGTCTGAGCCCCAGGGAGGCAGAGGGCCGCTTATCGCGTGATGCAGGTGTCCTGCCGGGGTCAAGGGACGGCGTGGGCACTCACCGGGCGACACAGGACGCCTGGCCCTTAGACAGGCCCCTGGAAAATCCCCCGCCCAGGCCCCCGGTCCCCAAGTCTGTCCTGCGCACACTGTGCGGGGCTGGGAGTGCTGCTGGCAAGTGTGGCCCAGGGGAAATCGAGCGGTCCTCTGGGTGGCAGGGTGGGCTTCCGTTACCCAGACAGGTGCCTAGGGTCCCTGTGAAAATGGTCTGACAGGTTAAGGGTGGGTCACGTGACCCGAGGGTGACTTGTGGTAGGGGAGCCTGAGTGCGGATGCGCGGCCAGGTCTAGGCCCGAAACTAACCAGCCGCGGCTCGGACAAAAGCCATCTCCTGGGGGCCTCCCCCCTGTTCTTCCATCCGTAAAGGGAGACTGCGTTACAGATGGAAGAACAGGGGGATCTTCGCAGTGGTGGGGACGAGACGGAGGGGTCTGCGGGTTTGCCGCCCCGCAGGCCAGTTGCTCGCACCCCGGCCCCTGGTGTCCCAGCCCCATGGAGGCAGAGGGCTGTTTATCGCGTGATGCAGGTGTCCTGCGGGGGTCAAGGGACGGCGTGGGCACTCCTCCAGCAAGAGAGGGCGCCTGGGCCCCGAGAGAGCCCCCAGGATAATCCCCAGCCCTGGCCCCCGTGGCTCCAGTGGCCTCCCCAGGCTCCTGCCATGGGGCCTGGACCTGCTCACCCGGGCCCAGGTGAGCCGCAGGTGAATGCCTTTTGTGGACGCCAAGGACCGGAGGCCGCGGATGCCTTCCCGGGGAGGGGGGTTCGAGCTCTGGGGGACCGAGGTCGCAGGGGTCCCATTCGCTTCTTGCATAGTTTAGGCCAGTCTTTACAGAGTGGAATCCGCCAGCTCCAAGTTTGCCGCCTGGGGCATGGTGGGGCCCTTTGAGCCAAAGCAAGACACTTAGCCGCTTAGGGGGAGGCATAGGCCTGAGTCCCCCGGGCAGAACCCGTCGGTGGACGTGGGTTCTGCCCGCCCGAGCGGAATCCACCTGGCTGGGCACCGTGGCCGGCCCCCGCCCCCGCCCTAGGTCCCCAGGTCTTCCCTGGGACCTCAGTCCCTGCGGGGGTGGGAGAACTGCTGGGAAGTGTGGTCCACGGGAAAACGCGCGGTCCTCTGGGTGGCAGGGAGGGCTTCCGTTTTCCCGGACACGACCTCAGGGACCCTGTGAACCTGGCAGGATATCTCCAGGGTGGAGCCCATGCCCGGAGGGAGGCTTGTGGTGGGGGGGCCTGCCTGCGCATGCGCAGCCCCACGTCTGGGCCCGAAACGAACCAGCCGCGGCCGGGACAAAAGCCATCTCCTGGGGGCCTCCCCCCTGTTCTTCCATCCGTAAAGGGGGACCCCTTTACGGATGGAAGAACAGGGGGATCTTCGTAGTGGTGGGGTCGTGACGGAGGGGTCTGCGGGTTTGCCGCCACGTAGGCCAGTTGCCCCCACCCCGGACCCTGGTGTCCCAGCGCCATGGAGGCAGAGGGCCGCTTATCAAGGGATGCAGGTGTCCTGCGGGGGTCAAGGGATGGCGTGGGCACTCCCCGGGCGAGGGCGGGCGCCTGGGCCCCAATAGCCCCTGGAAAAATCCCCAGCCCTGGCCCCCGTGGCTCCACTGGACTCCCCAGGTTCCTGCCATGGGGCCTGGTCCTGCTCACCCGGGCCCAGGTTCGCCGCAGGTGAAAGCCCTTTGCGGACGCCCAGGACCGGAGGCCGCGGATGCCTTCATGGGGAGGGGAGTTGAAGCTGTGCGGGACCGAGGTCGCAGCGGTCCCAGTCACTTCTTGTGAAGTTTAGGCCAGACTTTGGAGAGTGGAAGTAGCCAGGTCCAAGTTTGCCGCCTGGGTGCAGGGTGGGGCGATTTGAGCCACAACAAGACTCCTATCCGCTTAGGAGGGGGCATAGGCCTGACTCCCTGGGGCGAACCCGTCGGTGGGCATGGGTTCCACCACCTGGGTCGGCTCCACCTGGCAGGAAACCGTGGCCGGCCCCCCGCCCCCGCCCTGGGTCCCCACGTCTCCCTGGGACCTCAGCCTCTGCGCGGGTGGGAGAACTGCTGGGAAGTGTGGTCCACGGGAAAACGCTCGATCCTCAAGATGGAAGGGAGGGCTTCTGTTTCCCCGGACAGGTGCCCAGGGACCCTGTGAAACTGCTCTGACACCTCAAGGGTGGGTCACGTGACCCCAGGGAGGCTGGTGGCTGGGGAGCCTGAGTGCGCATGCGCGGCCCAGGTCTTGGCCCCAAAGCAGCTGGCCGCGGCTCGGAGAAAAGCCATCTCCTGGGGGCCTCCCCATGTTCTTCCAAACGTAAAGGGGAACCCTTTTACGGATGGAAGAACGGCGGGATATTCGCACTGGTGGGGACGGGAGGGAGGGGCCTACGGGTTTGCCTCCAGGTAGGCCAGTTTCTCGCACAGCGGGCCCAGGTGTCTGAGCCCCAGGGAGGCAGAGGGCCGCTTATCGCGTGATGCAGGTGTCCTGCCGGGGTCAAGGGACGGCGTGGGCACTCACCGGGCGACACAGGACGCCTGGCCCTTAGAGAGGCCCCTGGAAAATCCCCCGCCCAGGCCCCCGGTCCCCAAGTCTGTCCTGCGCACACTGTGCGGGGCTGGGAGTGCTGCTGGCAAGTGTGGCCCAGGGGAAATCGAGCGGTCCTCTGGGTGGCAGGGTGGGCTTCCGTTACCCAGACAGGTGCCTAGGGTCCCTGTGAAAATGGTCTGACAGGTTAAGGGTGGGTCACGTGACCCGAGGGTGACTTGTGGTAGGGGAGCCTGAGTGCGGATGCGCGGCCAGGTCTAGGCCCGAAACTAACCAGCCGCGGCTCGGACAAAAGCCATCTCCTGGGGGCCTCCCCCCTGTTCTTCCATCCGTAAAGGGAGACTGCGTTACAGATGGAAGAACAGGGGGATCTTCGCAGTGGTGGGGACGAGACGGAGGGGTCTGCGGGTTTGCCGCCCCGCAGGCCAGTTGCTCGCACCCCGGCCCCTGGTGTCCCAGCCCCATGGAGGCAGAGGGCTGTTTATCGCGTGATGCAGGTGTCCTGCGGGGGTCAAGGGACGGCGTGGGCACTCCTCCAGCAAGAGAGGGCGCCAGGGCCCCGAGAGAGCCCCCAGGATAATCCCCAGCCCTGGCCCCCGTGGCTCCAGTGGCCTCCCCAGGCTCCTGCCATGGGGCCTGGACGTGCTCACCCGGGCCCAGGTGAGCCGCAGGTGAATGCCTTTTGTGGACGCCAAGGACCGGAGGCCGCGGATGCCTTCCCGGGGAGGGGGGTTCGAGCTCTGGGGGACCGAGGTCGCAGGGGTCCCATTCGCTTCTTGCATAGTTTAGGCCAGTCTTTACAGAGTGGAATCCGCCAGGTCCAAGTTTGCCGCCTGGGGCATGGTGGGGCCCTTTGAGCCAAAGCAAGACACTTAGCCGCTTAGGGGGAGGCATAGGCCTGAGTCCCCCGGGCAGAAGCCGTCGGTGGACGTGGGTCGTGCCCGCCCGAGCGGAATCCACCTGGCTGGGCACCGTGGCCGGCCCCCGCCCCCGCCCTAGGTCCCCAGGTCTTCCCTGGGACCTCAGTCCCTGCGGGGGTGGGAGAACTGCTGGGAAGTGTGGTCCACGGGAAAACGCGCGGTCCTCTGGGTGGCAGGGAGGGCTTCCGTTTTCCCGGACACGACCTCAGGGACCCTGTGAACCTGGCAGGATATCTCCAGGGTGGAGCCCATGCCCGGAGGGAGGCTTGTGGTGGGGGGGCCTGCCTGCGCATGCGCAGCCCCACGTCTGGGCCCGAAACGAACCAGCCGCGGCCGGGACAAAAGCCATCTCCTGGGGGCCTCCCCCCTGTTCTTCCATCCGTAAAGGGGGACCCCTTTACGGATGGAAGAACAGGGGGATCTTCGTAGTGGTGGGGTCGTGACGGAGGGGTCTGCGGGTTTGCCGCCACGTAGGCCAGTTGCCCCCACCCCGGACCCTGGTGTCCCAGCGCCATGGAGGCAGAGGGCCGCTTATCAAGGGATGCAGGTGTCCTGCGGGGGTCAAGGGATGGCGTGGGCACTCCCCGGGCGAGGGCGGGCGCCTGGGCCCCAATAGCCCCTGGAAAAATCCCCAGCCCTGGCCCCCGTGGCTCCACTGGACTCCCCAGGTTCCTGCCATGGGGCCTGGTCCTGCTCACCCGGGCCCAGGTTCGCCGCAGGTGAAAGCCCTTTGCGGACGCCCAGGACCGGAGGCCGCGGATGCCTTCATGGGGAGGGGAGTTGAAGCTGTGCGGGACCGAGGTCGCAGCGGTCCCAGTCACTTCTTGTGAAGTTTAGGCCAGACTTTGGAGAGTGGAAGTAGCCAGGTCCAAGTTTGCCGCCTGGGTGCAGGGTGGGGCGATTTGAGCCACAACAAGACTCCTATCCGCTTAGGAGGGGGCATAGGCCTGACTCCCGGGGGCGAACCCGTCGGTGGGCATGGGTTCCACCACCTGGGTCGGCTCCACCTGGCAGGAAACCGTGGCCGGCCCCCCGCCCCCGCCCTGGGTCCCCACGTCTCCCTGGGACCTCAGCCTCTGCGCGGGTGGGAGAACTGCTGGGAAGTGTGGTCCACGGGAAAACGCTCGATCCTCAAGATGGAAGGGAGGGCTTCTGTTTCCCCGGACAGGTGCCCAGGGACCCTGTGAAACTGCTCTGACACCTCAAGGGTGGGTCACGTGACCCCAGGGAGGCTGGTGGCTGGGGAGCCTGAGTGCGCATGCGCGGCCCAGGTCTTGGCCCCAAAGCAGCTGGCCGCGGCTCGGAGAAAAGCCATCTCCTGGGGGCCTCCCCATGTTCTTCCAAACGTAAAGGGGAACCCTTTTACGGATGGAAGAACGGCGGGATATTCGCACTGGTGGGGACGGGAGGGAGGGGCCTACGGGTTTGCCTCCAGGTAGGCCAGTTTCTCGCACAGCGGGCCCAGGTGTCTGAGCCCCAGGGAGGCAGAGGGCCGCTTATCGCGTGATGCAGGTGTCCTGCCGGGGTCAAGGGACGGCGTGGGCACTCACCGGGCGACACAGGACGCCTGGCCCTTAGACAGGCCCCTGGAAAATCCCCCGCCCAGGCCCCCGGTCCCCAAGTCTGTCCTGCGCACACTGTGCGGGGCTGGGAGTGCTGCTGGCAAGTGTGGCCCAGGGGAAATCGAGCGGTCCTCTGGGTGGCAGGGTGGGCTTCCGTTACCCAGACAGGTGCCTAGGGTCCCTGTGAAAATGGTCTGACAGGTTAAGGGTGGGTCACGTGACCCGAGGGTGACTTGTGGTAGGGGAGCCTGAGTGCGGATGCGCGGCCAGGTCTAGGCCCGAAACTAACCAGCCGCGGCTCGGACAAAAGCCATCTCCTGGGGGCCTCCCCCCTGTTCTTCCATCCGTAAAGGGAGACTGCGTTACAGATGGAAGAACAGGGGGATCTTCGCAGTGGTGGGGACGAGACGGAGGGGTCTGCGGGTTTGCCGCCCCGCAGGCCAGTTGCTCGCACCCCGGCCCCTGGTGTCCCAGCCCCATGGAGGCAGAGGGCTGTTTATCGCGTGATGCAGGTGTCCTGCGGGGGTCAAGGGACGGCGTGGGCACTCCTCCAGCAAGAGAGGGCGCCAGGGCCCCGAGAGAGCCCCCAGGATAATCCCCAGCCCTGGCCCCCGTGGCTCCAGTGGCCTCCCCAGGCTCCTGCCATGGGGCCTGGACGTGCTCACCCGGGCCCAGGTGAGCCGCAGGTGAATGCCTTTTGTGGACGCCAAGGACCGGAGGCCGCGGATGCCTTCCCGGGGAGGGGGGTTCGAGCTCTGGGGGACCGAGGTCGCAGGGGTCCCATTCGCTTCTTGCATAGTTTAGGCCAGTCTTTACAGAGTGGAATCCGCCAGGTCCAAGTTTGCCGCCTGGGGCATGGTGGGGCCCTTTGAGCCAAAGCAAGACACTTAGCCGCTTAGGGGGAGGCATAGGCCTGAGTCCCCCGGGCAGAAGCCGTCGGTGGACGTGGGTCGTGCCCGCCCGAGCGGAATCCACCTGGCTGGGCACCGTGGCCGGCCCCCGCCCCCGCCCTAGGTCCCCAGGTCTTCCCTGGGACCTCAGTCCCTGCGGGGGTGGGAGAACTGCTGGGAAGTGTGGTCCACGGGAAAACGCGCGGTCCTCTGGGTGGCAGGGAGGGCTTCCGTTTTCCCGGACACGACCTCAGGGACCCTGTGAACCTGGCAGGATATCTCCAGGGTGGAGCCCATGCCCGGAGGGAGGCTTGTGGTGGGGGGGCCTGCCTGCGCATGCGCAGCCCCACGTCTGGGCCCGAAACGAACCAGCCGCGGCCGGGACAAAAGCCATCTCCTGGGGGCCTCCCCCCTGTTCTTCCATCCGTAAAGGGGGACCCCTTTACGGATGGAAGAACAGGGGGATCTTCGTAGTGGTGGGGTCGTGACGGAGGGGTCTGCGGGTTTGCCGCCACGTAGGCCAGTTGCCCCCACCCCGGACCCTGGTGTCCCAGCGCCATGGAGGCAGAGGGCCGCTTATCAAGGGATGCAGGTGTCCTGCGGGGGTCAAGGGATGGCGTGGGCACTCCCCGGGCGAGGGCGGGCGCCTGGGCCCCAATAGCCCCTGGAAAAATCCCCAGCCCTGGCCCCCGTGGCTCCACTGGACTCCCCAGGTTCCTGCCATGGGGCCTGGTCCTGCTCACCCGGGCCCAGGTTCGCCGCAGGTGAAAGCCCTTTGCGGACGCCCAGGACCGGAGGCCGCGGATGCCTTCATGGGGAGGGGAGTTGAAGCTGTGCGGGACCGAGGTCGCAGCGGTCCCAGTCACTTCTTGTGAAGTTTAGGCCAGACTTTGGAGAGTGGAAGTAGCCAGGTCCAAGTTTGCCGCCTGGGTGCAGGGTGGGGCGATTTGAGCCACAACAAGACTCCTATCCGCTTAGGAGGGGGCATAGGCCTGACTCCCTGGGGCGAACCCGTCGGTGGGCATGGGTTCCACCACCTGGGTCGGCTCCACCTGGCAGGAAACCGTGGCCGGCCCCCCGCCCCCGCCCTGGGTCCCCACGTCTCCCTGGGACCTCAGCCTCTGCGCGGGTGGGAGAACTGCTGGGAAGTGTGGTCCACGGGAAAACGCTCGATCCTCAAGATGGAAGGGAGGGCTTCTGTTTCCCCGGACAGGTGCCCAGGGACCCTGTGAAACTGCTCTGACACCTCAAGGGTGGGTCACGTGACCCCAGGGAGGCTGGTGGCTGGGGAGCCTGAGTGCGCATGCGCGGCCCAGGTCTTGGCCCCAAAGCAGCTGGCCGCGGCTCGGAGAAAAGCCATCTCCTGGGGGCCTCCCCATGTTCTTCCAAACGTAAAGGGGAACCCTTTTACGGATGGAAGAACGGCGGGATATTCGCACTGGTGGGGACGGGAGGGAGGGGCCTACGGGTTTGCCTCCAGGTAGGCCAGTTTCTCGCACAGCGGGCCCAGGTGTCTGAGCCCCAGGGAGGCAGAGGGCCGCTTATCGCGTGATGCAGGTGTCCTGCCGGGGTCAAGGGACGGCGTGGGCACTCACCGGGCGACACAGGACGCCTGGCCCTTAGACAGGCCCCTGGAAAATCCCCCGCCCAGGCCCCCGGTCCCCAAGTCTGTCCTGCGCACACTGTGCGGGGCTGGGAGTGCTGCTGGCAAGTGTGGCCCAGGGGAAATCGAGCGGTCCTCTGGGTGGCAGGGTGGGCTTTTGTTACCCAGACAGGTGCCTAGGGTCCCTGTGAAAATGGTCTGACAGGTTAAGGGTGGGTCACGTGACCCGAGGGTGACTTGTGGTAGGGGAGCCTGAGTGCGGATGCGCGGCCAGGTCTAGGCCCGAAACTAACCAGCCGCGGCTCGGACAAAAGCCATCTCCTGGGGGCCTCCCCCCTGTTCCTCCATCCGTAAAGGGAGACTGCGTTACAGATGGAAGAACAGGGGGATCTTCGCAGTGGTGGGGACGAGACGGAGGGGTCTGCGGGTTTGCCGCCCCGCAGGCCAGTTGCTCGCACCCCGGCCCCTGGTGTCCCAGCCCCATGGAGGCAGAGGGCTGTTTATCGCGTGATGCAGGTGTCCTGCGGGGGTCAAGGGACGGCGTGGGCACTCCTCCAGCAAGAGAGGGCGCCAGGGCCCCGAGAGAGCCCCCAGGATAATCCCCAGCCCTGGCCCCCGTGGCTCCAGTGGCCTCCCCAGGCTCCTGCCATGGGGCCTGGACGTGCTCACCCGGGCCCAGGTGAGCCGCAGGTGAATGCCTTTTGTGGACGCCAAGGACCGGAGGCCGCGGATGCCTTCCCGGGGAGGGGGGTTCGAGCTCTGGGGGACCGAGGTCGCAGGGGTCCCATTCGCTTCTTGCATAGTTTAGGCCAGTCTTTACAGAGTGGAATCCGCCAGCTCCAAGTTTGCCGCCTGGGGCATGGTGGGGCCCTTTGAGCCAAAGCAAGACACTTAGCCGCTTAGGGGGAGGCATAGGCCTGAGTCCCCCGGGCAGAACCCGTCGGTGGACGTGGGTCGTGCCCGCCCGAGCGGAATCCACCTGGCTGGGCACCGTGGCCGGCCCCCGCCCCCGCCCTAGGTCCCCAGGTCTTCCCTGGGACCTCAGTCCCTGCGGGGGTGGGAGAACTGCTGGGAAGTGTGGTCCACGGGAAAACGCGCGGTCCTCTGGGTGGCAGGGAGGGCTTCCGTTTTCCCGGACACGACCTCAGGGACCCTGTGAACCTGGCAGGATATCTCCAGGGTGGAGCCCATGCCCGGAGGGAGGCTTGTGGTGGGGGGGCCTGCCTGCGCATGCGCAGCCCCACGTCTGGGCCCGAAACGAACCAGCCGCGGCCGGGACAAAAGCCATCTCCTGGGGGCCTCCCCCCTGTTCTTCCATCCGTAAAGGGGGACCCCTTTACGGATGGAAGAACAGGGGGATCTTCGTAGTGGTGGGGTCGTGACGGAGGGGTCTGCGGGTTTGCCGCCACGTAGGCCAGTTGCCCCCACCCCGGACCCTGGTGTCCCAGCGCCATGGAGGCAGAGGGCCGCTTATCAAGGGATGCAGGTGTCCTGCGGGGGTCAAGGGATGGCGTGGGCACTCCCCGGGCGAGGGCGGGCGCCTGGGCCCCAATAGCCCCTGGAAAAATCCCCAGCCCTGGCCCCCGTGGCTCCACTGGACTCCCCAGGTTCCTGCCATGGGGCCTGGTCCTGCTCACCCGGGCCCAGGTTCGCCGCAGGTGAAAGCCCTTTGCGGACGCCCAGGACCGGAGGCCGCGGATGCCTTCATGGGGAGGGGAGTTGAAGCTGTGCGGGACCGAGGTCGCAGCGGTCCCAGTCACTTCTTGTGAAGTTTAGGCCAGACTTTGGAGAGTGGAAGTAGCCAGGTCCAAGTTTGCGGCCTGGGTGCAGTGTGGGGCGATTTGAGCCACAACAAGACTCCTATCCGCTTAGGAGGGGGCATAGGCCTGACTCCCTGGGGCGAACCCGTCGGTGGGCATGGGTTCCACCACCTGGGTCGGCTCCACCTGGCAGGAAACCGTGGCCGGCCCCCCGCCCCCGCCCTGGGTCCCCACGTCTCCCTGGGACCTCAGCCTCTGCGCGGGTGGGAGAACTGCTGGGAAGTGTGGTCCACGGGAAAACGCTCGATCCTCAAGATGGAAGGGAGGGCTTCTGTTTCCCCGGACAGGTGCCCAGGGACCCTGTGAAACTGCTCTGACACCTCAAGGGTGGGTCACGTGACCCCAGGGAGGCTGGTGGCTGGGGAGCCTGAGTGCGCATGCGCGGCCCAGGTCTTGGCCCCAAAGCAGCTGGCCGCGGCTCGGAGAAAAGCCATCTCCTGGGGGCCTCCCCATGTTCTTCCAAACGTAAAGGGGAACCCTTTTACGGATGGAAGAACGGCGGGATATTCGCACTGGTGGGGACGGGAGGGAGGGGCCTACGGGTTTGCCTCCAGGTAGGCCAGTTTCTCGCACAGCGGGCCCAGGTGTCTGAGCCCCAGGGAGGCAGAGGGCCGCTTATCGCGTGATGCAGGTGTCCTGCCGGGGTCAAGGGACGGCGTGGGCACTCACCGGGCGACACAGGACGCCTGGCCCTTAGAGAGGCCCCTGGAAAATCCCCCGCCCAGGCCCCCGGTCCCCAAGTCTGTCCTGCGCACACTGTGCGGGGCTGGGAGTGCTGCTGGCAAGTGTGGCCCAGGGGAAATCGAGCGGTCCTCTGGGTGGCAGGGTGGGCTTCCGTTACCCAGACAGGTGCCTAGGGTCCCTGTGAAAATGGTCTGACAGGTTAAGGGTGGGTCACGTGACCCGAGGGTGACTTGTGGTAGGGGAGCCTGAGTGCGGATGCGCGGCCAGGTCTAGGCCCGAAACTAACCAGCCGCGGCTCGGACAAAAGCCATCTCCTGGGGGCCTCCCCCCTGTTCTTCCATCCGTAAAGGGAGACTGCGTTACAGATGGAAGAACAGGGGGATCTTCGCAGTGGTGGGGACGAGACGGAGGGGTCTGCGGGTTTGCCGCCCCACAGGCCAGTTGCTCGCACCCCGGCCCCTGGTGTCCCAGCCCCATGGAGGCAGAGGGCTGTTTATCGCGTGATGCAGGTGTCCTGCGGGGGTCAAGGGACGGCGTGGGCACTCCTCCAGCAAGAGAGGGCGCCAGGGCCCCGAGAGAGCCCCCAGGATAATCCCCAGCCCTGGCCCCCGTGGCTCCAGTGGCCTCCCCAGGCTCCTGCCATGGGGCCTGGACGTGCTCACCCGGGCCCAGGTGAGCCGCAGGTGAATGCCTTTTGTGGACGCCAAGGACCGGAGGCCGCGGATGCCTTCCCGGGGAGGGGGGTTCGAGCTCTGGGGGACCGAGGTCGCAGGGGTCCCATTCGCTTCTTGCATAGTTTAGGCCAGTCTTTACAGAGTGGAATCCGCCAGGTCCAAGTTTGCCGCCTGGGGCATGGTGGGGCCCTTTGAGCCAAAGCAAGACACTTAGCCGCTTAGGGGGAGGCATAGGCCTGAGTCCCCCGGGCAGAAGCCGTCGGTGGACGTGGGTCGTGCCCGCCCGAGCGGAATCCACCTGGCTGGGCACCGTGGCCGGCCCCCGCCCCCGCCCTAGGTCCCCAGGTCTTCCCTGGGACCTCAGTCCCTGCGGGGGTGGGAGAACTGCTGGGAAGTGTGGTCCACGGGAAAACGCGCGGTCCTCTGGGTGGCAGGGAGGGCTTCCGTTTTCCCGGACACGACCTCAGGGACCCTGTGAACCTGGCAGGATATCTCCAGGGTGGAGCCCATGCCCGGAGGGAGGCTTGTGGTGGGGGGGCCTGCCTGCGCATGCGCAGCCCCACGTCTGGGCCCGAAACGAACCAGCCGCGGCCGGGACAAAAGCCATCTCCTGGGGGCCTCCCCCCTGTTCTTCCATCCGTAAAGGGGGACCCCTTTACGGATGGAAGAACAGGGGGATCTTCGTAGTGGTGGGGTCGTGACGGAGGGGTCTGCGGGTTTGCCGCCACGTAGGCCAGTTGCCCCCACCCCGGACCCTGGTGTCCCAGCGCCATGGAGGCAGAGGGCCGCTTATCAAGGGATGCAGGTGTCCTGCGGGGGTCAAGGGATGGCGTGGGCACTCCCCGGGCGAGGGCCGGCGCCTGGGCCCCAATAGCCCCTGGAAAAATCCCCAGCCCTGGCCCCCGTGGCTCCACTGGACTCCCCAGGTTCCTGCCATGGGGCCTGGTCCTGCTCACCCGGGCCCAGGTTCGCCGCAGGTGAAAGCCCTTTGCGGACGCCCAGGACCGGAGGCCGCGGATGCCTTCATGGGGAGGGGAGTTGAAGCTCTGCGGGACCGAGGTCGCAGCGGTCCCAGTCACTTCTTGTGAAGTTTAGGCCAGACTTTGGAGAGTGGAAGTAGCCAGGTCCAAGTTTGCCGCCTGGGTGCAGGGTGGGGCGATTTGAGCCACAACAAGACTCCTATCCGCTTAGGAGGGGGCATAGGCCTGACTCCCTGGGGCGAACCCGTCGGTGGGCATGGGTTCCACCACCTGGGTCGGCTCCACCTGGCAGGAAACCGTGGCCGGCCCCCCGCCCCCGCCCTGGGTCCCCACGTCTCCCTGGGACCTCAGCCTCTGCGCGGGTGGGAGAACTGCTGGGAAGTGTGGTCCACGGGAAAACGCTCGATCCTCAAGATGGAAGGGAGGGCTTCTGTTTCCCCGGACAGGTGCCCAGGGACCCTGTGAAACTGCTCTGACACCTCAAGGGTGGGTCACGTGACCCCAGGGAGGCTGGTGGCTGGGGAGCCTGAGTGCGCATGCGCGGCCCAGGTCTTGGCCCCAAAGCAGCTGGCCGCGGCTCGGAGAAAAGCCATCTCCTGGGGGCCTCCCCATGTTCTTCCAAACGTAAAGGGGAACCCTTTTACGGATGGAAGAACGGCGGGATATTCGCACTGGTGGGGACGGGAGGGAGGGGCCTACGGGTTTGCCTCCAGGTAGGCCAGTTTCTCGCACAGCGGGCCCAGGTGTCTGAGCCCCAGGGAGGCAGAGGGCCGCTTATCGCGTGATGCAGGTGTCCTGCCGGGGTCAAGGGACGGCGTGGGCACTCACCGGGCGACACAGGACGCCTGGCCCTTAGAGAGGCCCCTGGAAAATCCCCCGCCCAGGCCCCCGGTCCCCAAGTCTGTCCTGCGCACACTGTGCGGGGCTGGGAGTGCTGCTGGCAAGTGTGGCCCAGGGGAAATCGAGCGGTCCTCTGGGTGGCAGGGTGGGCTTCCGTTACCCAGACAGGTGCCTAGGGTCCCTGTGAAAATGGTCTGACAGGTTAAGGGTGGGTCACGTGACCCGAGGGTGACTTGTGGTAGGGGAGCCTGAGTGCGGATGCGCGGCCAGGTCTAGGCCCGAAACTAACCAGCCGCGGCTCGGACAAAAGCCATCTCCTGGGGGCCTCCCCCCTGTTCTTCCATCCGTAAAGGGAGACTGCGTTACAGATGGAAGAACAGGGGGATCTTCGCAGTGGTGGGGACGAGACGGAGGGGTCTGCGGGTTTGCCGCCCCGCAGGCCAGTTGCTCGCACCCCGGCCCCTGGTGTCCCAGCCCCATGGAGGCAGAGGGCTGTTTATCGCGTGATGCAGGTGTCCTGCGGGGGTCAAGGGACGGCGTGGGCACTCCTCCAGCAAGAGAGGGCGCCTGGGCCCCGAGAGAGCCCCCAGGATAATCCCCAGCCCTGGCCCCCGTGGCTCCAGTGGCCTCCCCAGGCTCCTGCCATGGGGCCTGGACCTGCTCACCCGGGCCCAGGTGAGCCGCAGGTGAATGCCTTTTGTGGACGCCAAGGACCGGAGGCCGCGGATGCCTTCCCGGGGAGGGGGGTTCGAGCTCTGGGGGACCGAGGTCGCAGGGGTCCCATTCGCTTCTTGCATAGTTTAGGCCAGTCTTTACAGAGTGGAATCCGCCAGCTCCAAGTTTGCCGCCTGGGGCATGGTGGGGCCCTTTGAGCCAAAGCAAGACACTTAGCCGCTTAGGGGGAGGCATAGGCCTGAGTCCCCCGGGCAGAAGCCGTCGGTGGACGTGGGTTCTGCCCGCCCGAGCGGAATCCACCTGGCTGGGCACCGTGGCCGGCCCCCGCCCCCGCCCTAGGTCCCCAGGTCTTCCCTGGGACCTCAGTCCCTGCGGGGGTGGGAGAACTGCTGGGAAGTGTGGTCCACGGGAAAACGCGCGGTCCTCTGGGTGGCAGGGAGGGCTTCCGTTTTCCCGGACACGACCTCAGGGACCCTGTGAACCTGGCAGGATATCTCCAGGGTGGAGCCCATGCCCGGAGGGAGGCTTGTGGTGGGGGGGCCTGCCTGCGCATGCGCAGCCCCACGTCTGGGCCCGAAACGAACCAGCCGCGGCCGGGACAAAAGCCATCTCCTGGGGGCCTCCCCCCTGTTCTTCCATCCGTAAAGGGGCACCCCTTTACGGATGGAAGAACAGGGGGATCTTCGTAGTGGTGGGGTCGTGACGGAGGGGTCTGCGGGTTTGCCGCCACGTAGGCCAGTTGCCCCCACACCGGACCCTGGTGTCCCAGCGCCATGGAGGCAGAGGGCCGCTTATCAAGGGATGCAGGTGTCCTGCGGGGGTCAAGGGATGGCGTGGGCACTCCCCGGGCGAGGGCGGGCGCCTGGGCCCCAATAGCCCCTGGAAAAATCCCCAGCCCTGGCCCCCGTGGCTCCACTGGACTCCCCAGGTTCCTGCCATGGGGCCTGGTCCTGCTCACCCGGGCCCAGGTTCGCCGCAGGTGAAAGCCCTTTGCGGACGCCCAGGACCGGAGGCCGCGGATGCCTTCATGGGGAGGGGAGTTGAAGCTCTGCGGGACCGAGGTCGCAGCGGTCCCAGTCACTTCTTGTGAAGTTTAGGCCAGACTTTGGAGAGTGGAAGTAGCCAGGTCCAAGTTTGCGGCCTGGGTGCAGTGTGGGGCGATTTGAGCCACAACAAGACTCCTATCCGCTTAGGAGGGGGCATAGGCCTGACTCCCTGGGGCGAACCCGTCGGTGGGCATGGGTTCCACCACCTGGGTCGGCTCCACCTGGCAGGAAACCGTGGCCGGCCCCCCGCCCCCGCCCTGGGTCACCACGTCTCCCTGGGACCTCAGCCTCTGCGCGGGTGGGAGAACTGCTGGGAAGTGTGGTCCACGGGACAACGCTCGATCCTCAAGATGGAAGGGAGGGCTTCTGTTTCCCCGGACAGGTGCCCAGGGACCCTGTGAAACTGCTCTGACACCTCAAGGGTGGGTCACGTGACCCCAGGGAGGCTGGTGGCTGGGGAGCCTGAGTGCGCATGCGCGGCCCAGGTCTTGGCCCCAAAGCAGCTGGCCGCGGCTCGGAGAAAAGCCATCTCCTGGGGGCCTCCCCATGTTCTTCCAAACGTAAAGGGGAACCCTTTTACGGATGGAAGAACGGCGGGATATTCGCACTGGTGGGGACGGGAGGGAGGGGCCTACGGGTTTGCCTCCAGGTAGGCCAGTTTCTCGCACAGCGGGCCCAGGTGTCTGAGCCCCAGGGAGGCAGAGGGCCGCTTATCGCGTGATGCAGGTGTCCTGCCGGGGTCAAGGGACGGCGTGGGCACTCACCGGGCGACACAGGACGCCTGGCCCTTAGACAGGCCCCTGGAAAATCCCCCGCCCAGGCCCCCGGTCCCCAAGTCTGTCCTGCGCACACTGTGCGGGGCTGGGAGTGCTGCTGGCAAGTGTGGCCCAGGGGAAATCGAGCGGTCCTCTGGGTGGCAGGGTGGGCTTCCGTTACCCAGACAGGTGCCTAGGGTCCCTGTGAAAATGGTCTGACAGGTTAAGGGTGGGTCACGTGACCCGAGGGTGACTTGTGGTAGGGGAGCCTGAGTGCGGATGCGCGGCCAGGTCTAGGCCCGAAACTAACCAGCCGCGGCTCGGACAAAAGCCATCTCCTGGGGGCCTCCCCCCTGTTCTTCCATCCGTAAAGGGAGACTGCGTTACAGATGGAAGAACAGGGGGATCTTCGCAGTGGTGGGGACGAGACGGAGGGGTCTGCGGGTTTGCCGCCCCGCAGGCCAGTTGCTCGCACCCCGGCCCCTGGTGTCCCAGCCCCATGGAGGCAGAGGGCTGTTTATCGCGTGATGCAGGTGTCCTGCGGGGGTCAAGGGACGGCGTGGGCACTCCTCCAGCAAGAGAGGGCGCCAGGGCCCCGAGAGAGCCCCCAGGATAATCCCCAGCCCTGGCCCCCGTGGCTCCAGTGGCCTCCCCAGGCTCCTGCCATGGGGCCTGGACGTGCTCACCCGGGCCCAGGTGAGCCGCAGGTGAATGCCTTTTGTGGACGCCAAGGACCGGAGGCCGCGGATGCCTTCCCGGGGAGGGGGGTTCGAGCTCTGGGGGACCGAGGTCGCAGGGGTCCCATTCGCTTCTTGCATAGTTTAGGCCAGTCTTTACAGAGTGGAATCCGCCAGCTCCAAGTTTGCCGCCTGGGGCATGGTGGGGCCCTTTGAGCCAAAGCAAGACACTTAGCCGCTTAGGGGGAGGCATAGGCCTGAGTCCCCCGGGCAGAAGCCGTCGGTGGACGTGGGTCGTGCCCGCCCGAGCGGAATCCACCTGGCTGGGCACCGTGGCCGGCCCCCGCCCCCGCCCTAGGTCCCCAGGTCTTCCCTGGGACCTCAGTCCCTGCGGGGGTGGGAGAACTGCTGGGAAGTGTGGTCCACGGGAAAACGCGCGGTCCTCTGGGTGGCAGGGAGGGCTTCCGTTTTCCCGGACACGACCTCAGGGACCCTGTGAACCTGGCAGGATATCTCCAGGGTGGAGCCCATGCCCGGAGGGAGGCTTGTGGTGGGGGGGCCTGCCTGCGCATGCGCAGCCCCACGTCTGGGCCCGAAACGAACCAGCCGCGGCCGGGACAAAAGCCATCTCCTGGGGGCCTCCCCCCTGTTCTTCCATCCGTAAAGGGGGACCCCTTTACGGATGGAAGAACAGGGGGATCTTCGTAGTGGTGGGGTCGTGACGGAGGGGTCTGCGGGTTTGCCGCCACGTAGGCCAGTTGCCCCCACCCCGGACCCTGGTGTCCCAGCGCCATGGAGGCAGAGGGCCGCTTATCAAGGGATGCAGGTGTCCTGCGGGGGTCAAGGGATGGCGTGGGCACTCCCCGGGCGAGGGCGGGCGCCTGGGCCCCTATAGCCCCTGGAAAAATCCCCAGCCCGGGCCCCCGTGGCTCCACTGGACTCCCCAGGTTCCTGCCATGGGGCCTGGTCCTGCTCACCCGGGCCCAGGTTCGCCGCAGGTGAAAGCCCTTTGCGGACGCCCAGGACCGGAGGCCGCGGATGCCTTCATGGGGAGGGGAGTTGAAGCTGTGCGGGACCGAGGTCGCAGCGGTCCCAGTCACTTCTTGTGAAGTTTAGGCCAGACTTTGGAGAGTGGAAGTAGCCAGGTCCAAGTTTGCCGCCTGGGTGCAGGGTGGGGCGATTTGAGCCACAACAAGACTCCTATCCGCTTAGGAGGGGGCATAGGCCTGACTCCCTGGGGCGAACCCGTCGGTGGGCATGGGTTCCACCACCTGGGTCGGCTCCACCTGGCAGGAAACCGTGGCCGGCCCCCCGCCCCCGCCCCGGGTCCCCACGTCTCCCTGGGACCTCAGCCTCTGCGCGGGTGGGAGAACTGCTGGGAAGTGTGGTCCACGGGAAAACGCTCGATCCTCAAGATGGAAGGGAGGGCTTCTGTTTCCCCGGACAGGTGCCCAGGGACCCTGTGAAACTGCTCTGACACCTCAAGGGTGGGTCACGTGACCCCAGGGAGGCTGGTGGCTGGGGAGCCTGAGTGCGCATGCGCGGCCCAGGTCTTGGCCCCAAAGCAGCTGGCCGCGGCTCGGAGAAAAGCCATCTCCTGGGGGCCTCCCCATGTTCTTCCAAACGTAAAGGGGAACCCTTTTACGGATGGAAGAACGGCGGGATATTCGCACTGGTGGGGACGGGAGGGAGGGGCCTACGGGTTTGCCTCCAGGTAGGCCAGTTTCTCGCACAGCGGGCCCAGGTGTCTGAGCCCCAGGGAGGCAGAGGGCCGCTTATCGCGTGATGCAGGTGTCCTGCCGGGGTCAAGGGACGGCGTGGGCACTCACCGGGCGACACAGGACGCCTGGCCCTTAGAGAGGCCCCTGGAAAATCCCCCGCCCAGGCCCCCGGTCCCCAAGTCTGTCCTGCGCACACTGTGCGGGGCTGGGAGTGCTGCTGGCAAGTGTGGCCCAGGGGAAATCGAGCGGTCCTCTGGGTGGCAGGGTGGGCTTCCGTTACCCAGACAGGTGCCTAGGGTCCCTGTGAAAATGGTCTGACAGGTTAAGGGTGGGTCACGTGACCCGAGGGTGACTTGTGGTAGGGGAGCCTGAGTGCGGATGCGCGGCCAGGTCTAGGCCCGAAACTAACCAGCCGCGGCTCGGACAAAAGCCATCTCCTGGGGGCCTCCCCCCTGTTCTTCCATCCGTAAAGGGAGACTGCGTTACAGATGGAAGAACAGGGGGATCTTCGCAGTGGTGGGGACGAGACGGAGGGGTCTGCGGGTTTGCCGCCCCGCAGGCCAGTTGCTCGCACCCCGGCCCCTGGTGTCCCAGCCCCATGGAGGCAGAGGGCTGTTTATCGCGTGATGCAGGTGTCCTGCGGGGGTCAAGGGACGGCGTGGGCACTCCTCCAGCAAGAGAGGGCGCCTGGGCCCCGAGAGAGCCCCCAGGATAATCCCCAGCCCTGGCCCCCGTGGCTCCAGTGGCCTCCCCAGGCTCCTGCCATGGGGCCTGGACCTGCTCACCCGGGCCCAGGTGAGCCGCAGGTGAATGCCTTTTGTGGACGCCAAGGACCGGAGGCCGCGGATGCCTTCCCGGGGAGGGGGGTTCGAGCTCTGGGGGACCGAGGTCGCAGGGGTCCCATTCGCTTCTTGCATAGTTTAGGCCAGTCTTTACAGAGTGGAATCCGCCAGCTCCAAGTTTGCCGCCTGGGGCATGGTGGGGCCCTTTGAGCCAAAGCAAGACACTTAGCCGCTTAGGGGGAGGCATAGGCCTGAGTCCCCCGGGCAGAAGCCGTCGGTGGACGTGGGTCGTGCCCGCCCGAGCGGAATCCACCTGGCTGGGCACCGTGGCCGGCCCCCGCCCCCGCCCTAGGTCCCCAGGTCTTCCCTGGGACCTCAGTCCCTGCGGGGGTGGGAGAACTGCTGGGAAGTGTGGTCCACGGGAAAACGCGCGGTCCTCTGGGTGGCAGGGAGGGCTTCCGTTTTCCCGGACACGACCTCAGGGACCCTGTGAACCTGGCAGGATATCTCCAGGGTGGAGCCCATGCCCGGAGGGAGGCTTGTGGTGGGGGGGCCTGCCTGCGCATGCGCAGCCCCACGTCTGGGCCCGAAACGAACCAGCCGCGGCCGGGACAAAAGCCATCTCCTGGGGGCCTCCCCCCTGTTCTTCCATCCGTAAAGGGGGACCCCTTTACGGATGGAAGAACAGGGGGATCTTCGTAGTGGTGGGGTCGTGACGGAGGGGTCTGCGGGTTTGCCGCCACGTAGGCCAGTTGCCCCCACCCCGGACCCTGGTGTCCCAGCGCCATGGAGGCAGAGGGCCGCTTATCAAGGGATGCAGGTGTCCTGCGGGGGTCAAGGGATGGCGTGGGCACTCCCCGGGCGAGGGCGGGCGCCTGGGCCCCTATAGCCCCTGGAAAAATCCCCAGCCCGGGCCCCCGTGGCTCACTGGACTCCCCAGGTTCCTGCCATGGGGCCTGGTCCTGCTCACCCGGGCCCAGGTTCGCCGCAGGTGAAAGCCCTTTGCGGACGCCCAGGACCGGAGGCCGCGGATGCCTTCATGGGGAGGGGAGTTGAAGCTGTGCGGGACCGAGGTCGCAGCGGTCCCAGTCACTTCTTGTGAAGTTTAGGCCAGACTTTGGAGAGTGGAAGTAGCCAGGTCCAAGTTTGCCGCCTGGGTGCAGGGTGGGGCGATTTGAGCCACAACAAGACTCCTATCCGCTTAGGAGGGGGCATAGGCCTGACTCCCTGTGGCGAACCCGTCGGTGGGCATGGGTTCCACCACCTGGGTCGGCTCCACCTGGCAGGAAACCGTGGCCGGCCCCCCGCCCCCGCCCTGGGTCCCCACGTCTCCCTGGGACCTCAGCCTCTGCGCGGGTGGGAGAACTGCTGGGAAGTGTGGTCCACGGGAAAACGCTCGATCCTCAAGATGGAAGGGAGGGCTTCTGTTTCCCCGGACAGGTGCCCAGGGACCCTGTGAAACTGCTCTGACACCTCAAGGGTGGGTCACGTGACCCCAGGGAGGCTGGTGGCTGGGGAGCCTGAGTGCGCATGCGCGGCCCAGGTCTTGGCCCCAAAGCAGCTGGCCGCGGCTCGGAGAAAAGCCATCTCCTGGGGGCCTCCCCATGTTCTTCCAAACGTAAAGGGGAACCCTTTTACGGATGGAAGAACGGCGGGATATTCGCACTGGTGGGGACGGGAGGGAGGGGCCTACGGGTTTGCCTCCAGGTAGGCCAGTTTCTCGCACAGCGGGCCCAGGTGTCTGAGCCCCAGGGAGGCAGAGGGCCGCTTATCGCGTGATGCAGGTGTCCTGCCGGGGTCAAGGGACGGCGTGGGCACTCACCGGGCGACACAGGACGCCTGGCCCTTAGAGAGGCCCCTGGAAAATCCCCCGCCCAGGCCCCCGGTCCCCAAGTCTGTCCTGCGCACACTGTGCGGGGCTGGGAGTGCTGCTGGCAAGTGTGGCCCAGGGGAAATCGAGCGGTCCTCTGGGTGGCAGGGTGGGCTTCCGTTACCCAGACAGGTGCCTAGGGTCCCTGTGAAAATGGTCTGACAGGTTAAGGGTGGGTCACGTGACCCGAGGGTGACTTGTGGTAGGGGAGCCTGAGTGCGGATGCGCGGCCAGGTCTAGGCCCGAAACTAACCAGCCGCGGCTCGGACAAAAGCCATCTCCTGGGGGCCTCCCCCCTGTTCTTCCATCCGTAAAGGGAGACTGCGTTACAGATGGAAGAACAGGGGGATCTTCGCAGTGGTGGGGACGAGACGGAGGGGTCTGCGGGTTTGCCGCCCCGCAGGCCAGTTGCTCGCACCCCGGCCCCTGGTGTCCCAGCCCCATGGAGGCAGAGGGCTGTTTATCGCGTGATGCAGGTGTCCTGCGGGGGTCAAGGGACGGCGTGGGCACTCCTCCAGCAAGAGAGGGCGCCTGGGCCCCGAGAGAGCCCCCAGGATAATCCCCAGCCCTGGCCCCCGTGGCTCCAGTGGCCTCCCCAGGCTCCTGCCATGGGGCCTGGACCTGCTCACCCGGGCCCAGGTGAGCCGCAGGTGAATGCCTTTTGTGGACGCCAAGGACCGGAGGCCGCGGATGCCTTCCCGGGGAGGGGGGTTCGAGCTCTGGGGGACCGAGGTCGCAGGGGTCCCATTCGCTTCTTGCATAGTTTAGGCCAGTCTTTACAGAGTGGAATCCGCCAGCTCCAAGTTTGCCGCCTGGGGCATGGTGGGGCCCTTTGAGCCAAAGCAAGACACTTAGCCGCTTAGGGGGAGGCATAGGCCTGAGTCCCCCGGGCAGAACCCGTCGGTGGACGTGGGTTCTGCCCGCCCGAGCGGAATCCACCTGGCTGGGCACCGTGGCCGGCCCCCGCCCCCGCCCTAGGTCCCCAGGTCTTCCCTGGGACCTCAGTCCCTGCGGGGGTGGGAGAACTGCTGGGAAGTGTGGTCCACGGGAAAACGCGCGGTCCTCTGGGTGGCAGGGAGGGCTTCCGTTTTCCCGGACACGACCTCAGGGACCCTGTGAACCTGGCAGGATATCTCCAGGGTGGAGCCCATGCCCGGAGGGAGGCTTGTGGTGGGGGGGCCTGCCTGCGCATGCGCAGCCCCACGTCTGGGCCCGAAACGAACCAGCCGCGGCCGGGACAAAAGCCATCTCCTGGGGGCCTCCCCCCTGTTCTTCCATCCGTAAAGGGGGACCCCTTTACGGATGGAAGAACAGGGGGATCTTCGTAGTGGTGGGGTCGTGACGGAGGGGTCTGCGGGTTTGCCGCCACGTAGGCCAGTTGCCCCCACCCCGGACCCTGGTGTCCCAGCGCCATGGAGGCAGAGGGCCGCTTATCAAGGGATGCAGGTGTCCTGCGGGGGTCAAGGGATGGCGTGGGCACTCCCCGGGCGAGGGCGGGCGCCTGGGCCCCAATAGCCCCTGGAAAAATCCCCAGCCCGGGCCCCCGTGGCTCCACTGGACTCCCCAGGTTCCTGCCATGGGGCCTGGTCCTGCTCACCCGGGCCCAGGTTCGCCGCAGGTGAAAGCCCTTTGCGGACGCCCAGGACCGGAGGCCGCGGATGCCTTCATGGGGAGGGGAGTTGAAGCTGTGCGGGACCGAGGTCGCAGCGGTCCCAGTCACTTCTTGTGAAGTTTAGGCCAGACTTTGGAGAGTGGAAGTAGCCAGGTCCAAGTTTGCCGCCTGGGTGCAGGGTGGGGCGATTTGAGCCACAACAAGACTCCTATCCGCTTAGGAGGGGGCATAGGCCTGACTCCCTGGGGCGAACCCGTCGGTGGGCATGGGTTCCACCACCTGGGTCGGCTCCACCTGGCAGGAAACCGTGGCCGGCCCCCCGCCCCCGCCCCGGGTCCCCACGTCTCCCTGGGACCTCAGCCTCTGCGCGGGTGGGAGAACTGCTGGGAAGTGTGGTCCACGGGAAAACGCTGGATCCTCAAGATGGAAGGGAGGGCTTCTGTTTCCCCGGACAGGTGCCCAGGGACCCTGTGAAACTGCTCTGACACCTCAAGGGTGGGTCACGTGACCCCAGGGAGGCTGGTGGCTGGGGAGCCTGAGTGCGCATGCGCGGCCCAGGTCTTGGCCCCAAAGCAGCTGGCCGCGGCTCGGAGAAAAGCCATCTCCTGGGGGCCTCCCCATGTTCTTCCAAACGTAAAGGGGAACCCTTTTACGGATGGAAGAACGGCGGGATATTCGCACTGGTGGGGACGGGAGGGAGGGGCCTACGGGTTTGCCTCCAGGTAGGCCAGTTTCTCGCACAGCGGGCCCAGGTGTCTGAGCCCCAGGGAGGCAGAGGGCCGCTTATCGCGTGATGCAGGTGTCCTGCCGGGGTCAAGGGACGGCGTGGGCACTCACCGGGCGACACAGGACGCCTGGCCCTTAGACAGGCCCCTGGAAAATCCCCCGCCCAGGCCCCCGGTCCCCAAGTCTGTCCTGCGCACACTGTGCGGGGCTGGGAGTGCTGCTGGCAAGTGTGGCCCAGGGGAAATCGAGCGGTCCTCTGGGTGGCAGGGTGGGCTTCCGTTACCCAGACAGGTGCCTAGGGTCCCTGTGAAAATGGTCTGACAGGTTAAGGGTGGGTCACGTGACCCGAGGGTGACTTGTGGTAGGGGAGCCTGAGTGCGGATGCGCGGCCAGGTCTAGGCCCGAAACTAACCAGCCGCGGCTCGGACAAAAGCCATCTCCTGGGGGCCTCCCCCCTGTTCTTCCATCCGTAAAGGGAGACTGCGTTACAGATGGAAGAACAGGGGGATCTTCGCAGTGGTGGGGACGAGACGGAGGGGTCTGCGGGTTTGCCGCCCCGCAGGCCAGTTGCTCGCACCCCGGCCCCTGGTGTCCCAGCCCCATGGAGGCAGAGGGCTGTTTATCGCGTGATGCAGGTGTCCTGCGGGGGTCAAGGGACGGCGTGGGCACTCCTCCAGCAAGAGAGGGCGCCTGGGCCCCGAGAGAGCCCCCAGGATAATCCCCAGCCCTGGCCCCCGTGGCTCCAGTGGCCTCCCCAGGCTCCTGCCATGGGGCCTGGACCTGCTCACCCGGGCCCAGGTGAGCCGCAGGTGAATGCCTTTTGTGGACGCCAAGGACCGGAGGCCGCGGATGCCTTCCCGGGGAGGGGGGTTCGAGCTCTGGGGGACCGAGGTCGCAGGGGTCCCATTCGCTTCTTGCATAGTTTAGGCCAGTCTTTACAGAGTGGAATCCGCCAGCTCCAAGTTTGCCGCCTGGGGCATGGTGGGGCCCTTTGAGCCAAAGCAAGACACTTAGCCGCTTAGGGGGAGGCATAGGCCTGAGTCCCCCGGGCAGAACCCGTCGGTGGACGTGGGTTCTGCCCGCCCGAGCGGAATCCACCTGGCTGGGCACCGTGGCCGGCCCCCGCCCCCGCCCTAGGTCCCCAGGTCTTCCCTGGGACCTCAGTCCCTGCGGGGGTGGGAGAACTGCTGGGAAGTGTGGTCCACGGGAAAACGCGCGGTCCTCTGGGTGGCAGGGAGGGCTTCCGTTTTCCCGGACACGACCTCAGGGACCCTGTGAACCTGGCAGGATATCTCCAGGGTGGAGCCCATGCCCGGAGGGAGGCTTGTGGTGGGGGGGCCTGCCTGCGCATGCGCAGCCCCACGTCTGGGCCCGAAACGAACCAGCCGCGGCCGGGACAAAAGCCATCTCCTGGGGGCCTCCCCCCTGTTCTTCCATCCGTAAAGGGGGACCCCTTTACGGATGGAAGAACAGGGGGATCTTCGTAGTGGTGGGGTCGTGACGGAGGGGTCTGCGGGTTTGCCGCCACGTAGGCCAGTTGCCCCCACCCCGGACCCTGGTGTCCCAGCGCCATGGAGGCAGAGGGCCGCTTATCAAGGGATGCAGGTGTCCTGCGGGGGTCAAGGGATGGCGTGGGCACTCCCCGGGCGAGGGCGGGCGCCTGGGCCCCAATAGCCCCTGGAAAAATCCCCAGCCCGGGCCCCCGTGGCTCCACTGGACTCCCCAGGTTCCTGCCATGGGGCCTGGTCCTGCTCACCCGGGCCCAGGTTCGCCGCAGGTGAAAGCCCTTTGCGGACGCCCAGGACCGGAGGCCGCGGATGCCTTCATGGGGAGGGGAGTTGAAGCTGTGCGGGACCGAGGTCGCAGCGGTCCCAGTCACTTCTTGTGAAGTTTAGGCCAGACTTTGGAGAGTGGAAGTAGCCAGGTCCAAGTTTGCCGCCTGGGTGCAGGGTGGGGCGATTTGAGCCACAACAAGACTCCTATCCGCTTAGGAGGGGGCATAGGCCTGACTCCCTGGGGCGAACCCGTCGGTGGGCATGGGTTCCACCACCTGGGTCGGCTCCACCTGGCAGGAAACCGTGGCCGGCCCCCCGCCCCCGCCCCGGGTCCCCACGTCTCCCTGGGACCTCAGCCTCTGCGCGGGTGGGAGAACTGCTGGGAAGTGTGGTCCACGGGAAAACGCTCGATCCTCAAGATGGAAGGGAGGGCTTCTGTTTCCCCGGACAGGTGCCCAGGGACCCTGTGAAACTGCTCTGACACCTCAAGGGTGGGTCACGTGACCCCAGGGAGGCTGGTGGCTGGGGAGCCTGAGTGCGCATGCGCGGCCCAGGTCTTGGCCCCAAAGCAGCTGGCCGCGGCTCGGAGAAAAGCCATCTCCTGGGGGCCTCCCCATGTTCTTCCAAACGTAAAGGGGAACCCTTTTACGGATGGAAGAACGGCGGGATATTCGCACTGGTGGGGACGGGAGGGAGGGGCCTACGGGTTTGCCTCCAGGTAGGCCAGTTTCTCGCACAGCGGGCCCAGGTGTCTGAGCCCCAGGGAGGCAGAGGGCCGCTTATCGCGTGATGCAGGTGTCCTGCCGGGGTCAAGGGACGGCGTGGGCACTCACCGGGCGACACAGGACGCCTGGCCCTTAGACAGGCCCCTGGAAAATCCCCCGCCCAGGCCCCCGGTCCCCAAGTCTGTCCTGCGCACACTGTGCGGGGCTGGGAGTGCTGCTGGCAAGTGTGGCCCAGGGGAAATCGAGCGGTCCTCTGGGTGGCAGGGTGGGCTTCCGTTACCCAGACAGGTGCCTAGGGTCCCTGTGAAAATGGTCTGACAGGTTAAGGGTGGGTCACGTGACCCGAGGGTGACTTGTGGTAGGGGAGCCTGAGTGCGGATGCGCGGCCAGGTCTAGGCCCGAAACTAACCAGCCGCGGCTCGGACAAAAGCCATCTCCTGGGGGCCTCCCCCCTGTTCTTCCATCCGTAAAGGGAGACTGCGTTACAGATGGAAGAACAGGGGGATCTTCGCAGTGGTGGGGACGAGACGGAGGGGTCTGCGGGTTTGCCGCCCCGCAGGCCAGTTGCTCGCACCCCGGCCCCTGGTGTCCCAGCCCCATGGAGGCAGAGGGCTGTTTATCGCGTGATGCAGGTGTCCTGCGGGGGTCAAGGGACGGCGTGGGCACTCCTCCAGCAAGAGAGGGCGCCTGGGCCCCGAGAGAGCCCCCAGGATAATCCCCAGCCCTGGCCCCCGTGGCTCCAGTGGCCTCCCCAGGCTCCTGCCATGGGGCCTGGACCTGCTCACCCGGGCCCAGGTGAGCCGCAGGTGAATGCCTTTTGTGGACGCCAAGGACCGGAGGCCGCGGATGCCTTCCCGGGGAGGGGGGTTCGAGCTCTGGGGGACCGAGGTCGCAGGGGTCCCATTCGCTTCTTGCATAGTTTAGGCCAGTCTTTACAGAGTGGAATCCGCCAGCTCCAAGTTTGCCGCCTGGGGCATGGTGGGGCCCTTTGAGCCAAAGCAAGACACTTAGCCGCTTAGGGGGAGGCATAGGCCTGAGTCCCCCGGGCAGAACCCGTCGGTGGACGTGGGTTCTGCCCGCCCGAGCGGAATCCACCTGGCTGGGCACCGTGGCCGGCCCCCGCCCCCGCCCTAGGTCCCCAGGTCTTCCCTGGGACCTCAGTCCCTGCGGGGGTGGGAGAACTGCTGGGAAGTGTGGTCCACGGGAAAACGCGCGGTCCTCTGGGTGGCAGGGAGGGCTTCCGTTTTCCCGGACACGACCTCAGGGACCCTGTGAACCTGGCAGGATATCTCCAGGGTGGAGCCCATGCCCGGAGGGAGGCTTGTGGTGGGGGGGCCTGCCTGCGCATGCGCAGCCCCACGTCTGGGCCCGAAACGAACCAGCCGCGGCCGGGACAAAAGCCATCTCCTGGGGGCCTCCCCCCTGTTCTTCCATCCGTAAAGGGGGACCCCTTTACGGATGGAAGAACAGGGGGATCTTCGTAGTGGTGGGGTCGTGACGGAGGGGTCTGCGGGTTTGCCGCCACGTAGGCCAGTTGCCCCCACCCCGGACCCTGGTGTCCCAGCGCCATGGAGGCAGAGGGCCGCTTATCAAGGGATGCAGGTGTCCTGCGGGGGTCAAGGGATGGCGTGGGCACTCCCCGGGCGAGGGCGGGCGCCTGGGCCCCAATAGCCCCTGGAAAAATCCCCAGCCCGGGCCCCCGTGGCTCCACTGGACTCCCCAGGTTCCTGCCATGGGGCCTGGTCCTGCTCACCCGGGCCCAGGTTCGCCGCAGGTGAAAGCCCTTTGCGGACGCCCAGGACCGGAGGCCGCGGATGCCTTCATGGGGAGGGGAGTTGAAGCTGTGCGGGACCGAGGTCGCAGCGGTCCCAGTCACTTCTTGTGAAGTTTAGGCCAGACTTTGGAGAGTGGAAGTAGCCAGGTCCAAGTTTGCCGCCTGGGTGCAGGGTGGGGCGATTTGAGCCACAACAAGACTCCTATCCGCTTAGGAGGGGGCATAGGCCTGACTCCCTGGGGCGAACCCGTCGGTGGGCATGGGTTCCACCACCTGGGTCGGCTCCACCTGGCAGGAAACCGTGGCCGGCCCCCCGCCCCCGCCCTGGGTCCCCACGTCTCCCTGGGACCTCAGCCTCTGCGCGGGTGGGAGAACTGCTGGGAAGTGTGGTCCACGGGAAAACGCTCGATCCTCAAGATGGAAGGGAGGGCTTCTGTTTCCCCGGACAGGTGCCCAGGGACCCTGTGAAACTGCTCTGACACCTCAAGGGTGGGTCACGTGACCCCAGGGAGGCTGGTGGCTGGGGAGCCTGAGTGCGCATGCGCGGCCCAGGTCTTGGCCCCAAAGCAGCTGGCCGCGGCTCGGAGAAAAGCCATCTCCTGGGGGCCTCCCCATGTTCTTCCAAACGTAAAGGGGAACCCTTTTACGGATGGAAGAACGGCGGGATATTCGCACTGGTGGGGACGGGAGGGAGGGGCCTACGGGTTTGCCTCCAGGTAGGCCAGTTTCTCGCACAGCGGGCCCAGGTGTCTGAGCCCCAGGGAGGCAGAGGGCCGCTTATCGCGTGATGCAGGTGTCCTGCCGGGGTCAAGGGACGGCGTGGGCACTCACCGGGCGACACAGGACGCCTGGCCCTTAGACAGGCCCCTGGAAAATCCCCCGCCCAGGCCCCCGGTCCCCAAGTCTGTCCTGCGCACACTGTGCGGGGCTGGGAGTGCTGCTGGCAAGTGTGGCCCAGGGGAAATCGAGCGGTCCTCTGGGTGGCAGGGTGGGCTTCCGTTACCCAGACAGGTGCCTAGGGTCCCTGTGAAAATGGTCTGACAGGTTAAGGGTGGGTCACGTGACCCGAGGGTGACTTGTGGTAGGGGAGCCTGAGTGCGGATGCGCGGCCAGGTCTAGGCCCGAAACTAACCAGCCGCGGCTCGGACAAAAGCCATCTCCTGGGGGCCTCCCCCCTGTTCTTCCATCCGTAAAGGGAGACTGCGTTACAGATGGAAGAACAGGGGGATCTTCGCAGTGGTGGGGACGAGACGGAGGGGTCTGCGGGTTTGCCGCCCCGCAGGCCAGTTGCTCGCACCCCGGCCCCTGGTGTCCCAGCCCCATGGAGGCAGAGGGCTGTTTATCGCGTGATGCAGGTGTCCTGCGGGGGTCAAGGGACGGCGTGGGCACTCCTCCAGCAAGAGAGGGCGCCTGGGCCCCGAGAGAGCCCCCAGGATAATCCCCAGCCCTGGCCCCCGTGGCTCCAGTGGCCTCCCCAGGCTCCTGCCATGGGGCCTGGACCTGCTCACCCGGGCCCAGGTGAGCCGCAGGTGAATGCCTTTTGTGGACGCCAAGGACCGGAGGCCGCGGATGCCTTCCCGGGGAGGGGGGTTCGAGCTCTGGGGGACCGAGGTCGCAGGGGTCCCATTCGCTTCTTGCATAGTTTAGGCCAGTCTTTACAGAGTGGAATCCGCCAGCTCCAAGTTTGCCGCCTGGGGCATGGTGGGGCCCTTTGAGCCAAAGCAAGACACTTAGCCGCTTAGGGGGAGGCATAGGCCTGAGTCCCCCGGGCAGAACCCGTCGGTGGACGTGGGTTCTGCCCGCCCGAGCGGAATCCACCTGGCTGGGCACCGTGGCCGGCCCCCGCCCCCGCCCTAGGTCCCCAGGTCTTCCCTGGGACCTCAGTCCCTGCGGGGGTGGGAGAACTGCTGGGAAGTGTGGTCCACGGGAAAACGCGCGGTCCTCTGGGTGGCAGGGAGGGCTTCCGTTTTCCCGGACACGACCTCAGGGACCCTGTGAACCTGGCAGGATATCTCCAGGGTGGAGCCCATGCCCGGAGGGAGGCTTGTGGTGGGGGGGCCTGCCTGCGCATGCGCAGCCCCACGTCTGGGCCCGAAACGAACCAGCCGCGGCCGGGACAAAAGCCATCTCCTGGGGGCCTCCCCCCTGTTCTTCCATCCGTAAAGGGGGACCCCTTTACGGATGGAAGAACAGGGGGATCTTCGTAGTGGTGGGGTCGTGACGGAGGGGTCTGCGGGTTTGCCGCCACGTAGGCCAGTTGCCCCCACCCCGGACCCTGGTGTCCCAGCGCCATGGAGGCAGAGGGCCGCTTATCAAGGGATGCAGGTGTCCTGCGGGGGTCAAGGGATGGCGTGGGCACTCCCCGGGCGAGGGCGGGCGCCTGGGCCCCAATAGCCCCTGGAAAAATCCCCAGCCCGGGCCCCCGTGGCTCCACTGGACTCCCCAGGTTCCTGCCATGGGGCCTGGTCCTGCTCACCCGGGCCCAGGTTCGCCGCAGGTGAAAGCCCTTTGCGGACGCCCAGGACCGGAGGCCGCGGATGCCTTCATGGGGAGGGGAGTTGAAGCTGTGCGGGACCGAGGTCGCAGCGGTCCCAGTCACTTCTTGTGAAGTTTAGGCCAGACTTTGGAGAGTGGAAGTAGCCAGGTCCAAGTTTGCCGCCTGGGTGCAGGGTGGGGCGATTTGAGCCACAACAAGACTCCTATCCGCTTAGGAGGGGGCATAGGCCTGACTCCCTGGGGCGAACCCGTCGGTGGGCATGGGTTCCACCACCTGGGTCGGCTCCACCTGGCAGGAAACCGTGGCCGGCCCCCCGCCCCCGCCCTGGGTCCCCACGTCTCCCTGGGACCTCAGCCTCTGCGCGGGTGGGAGAACTGCTGGGAAGTGTGGTCCACGGGAAAACGCTCGATCCTCAAGATGGAAGGGAGGGCTTCTGTTTCCCCGGACAGGTGCCCAGGGACCCTGTGAAACTGCTCTGACACCTCAAGGGTGGGTCACGTGACCCCAGGGAGGCTGGTGGCTGGGGAGCCTGAGTGCGCATGCGCGGCCCAGGTCTTGGCCCCAAAGCAGCTGGCCGCGGCTCGGAGAAAAGCCATCTCCTGGGGGCCTCCCCATGTTCTTCCAAACGTAAAGGGGAACCCTTTTACGGATGGAAGAACGGCGGGATATTCGCACTGGTGGGGACGGGAGGGAGGGGCCTACGGGTTTGCCTCCAGGTAGGCCAGTTTCTCGCACAGCGGGCCCAGGTGTCTGAGCCCCAGGGAGGCAGAGGGCCGCTTATCGCGTGATGCAGGTGTCCTGCCGGGGTCAAGGGACGGCGTGGGCACTCACCGGGCGACACAGGACGCCTGGCCCTTAGAGAGGCCCCTGGAAAATCCCCCGCCCAGGCCCCCGGTCCCCAAGTCTGTCCTGCGCACACTGTGCGGGGCTGGGAGTGCTGCTGGCAAGTGTGGCCCAGGGGAAATCGAGCGGTCCTCTGGGTGGCAGGGTGGGCTTCCGTTACCCAGACAGGTGCCTAGGGTCCCTGTGAAAATGGTCTGACAGGTTAAGGGTGGGTCACGTGACCCGAGGGTGACTTGTGGTAGGGGAGCCTGAGTGCGGATGCGCGGCCAGGTCTAGGCCCGAAACTAACCAGCCGCGGCTCGGACAAAAGCCATCTCCTGGGGGCCTCCCCCCTGTTCTTCCATCCGTAAAGGGAGACTGCGTTACAGATGGAAGAACAGGGGGATCTTCGCAGTGGTGGGGACGAGACGGAGGGGTCTGCGGGTTTGCCGCCCCGCAGGCCAGTTGCTCGCACCCCGGCCCCTGGTGTCCCAGCCCCATGGAGGCAGAGGGCTGTTTATCGCGTGATGCAGGTGTCCTGCGGGCGTCAAGGGACGGCGTGGGCACTCCTCCAGCAAGAGAGGGCGCCTGGGCCCCGAGAGAGCCCCCAGGATAATCCCCAGCCCTGGCCCCCGTGGCTCCAGTGGCCTCCCCAGGCTCCTGCCATGGGGCCTGGACCTGCTCACCCGGGCCCAGGTGAGCCGCAGGTGAATGCCTTTTGTGGACGCCAAGGACCGGAGGCCGCGGATGCCTTCCCGGGGAGGGGGGTTCGAGCTCTGGGGGACCGAGGTCGCAGGGGTCCCATTCGCTTCTTGCATAGTTTAGGCCAGTCTTTACAGAGTGGAATCCGCCAGCTCCAAGTTTGCCGCCTGGGGCCTGGTGGGGCCCTTTGAGCCAAAGCAAGACACTTAGCCGCTTAGGGGGAGGCATAGGCCTGAGTCCCCCGGGCAGAACCCGTCGGTGGACGTGGGTTCTGCCCGCCCGAGCGGAATCCACCTGGCTGGGCACCGTGGCCGGCCCCCGCCCCCGCCCTAGGTCCCCAGGTCTTCCCTGGGACCTCAGTCCCTGCGGGGGTGGGAGAACTGCTGGGAAGTGTGGTCCACGGGAAAACGCGCGGTCCTCTGGGTGGCAGGGAGGGCTTCCGTTTTCCCGGACACGACCTCAGGGACCCTGTGAACCTGGCAGGATATCTCCAGGGTGGAGCCCATGCCCGGAGGGAGGCTTGTGGTGGGGGGGCCTGCCTGCGCATGCGCAGCCCCACGTCTGGGCCCGAAACGAACCAGCCGCGGCCGGGACAAAAGCCATCTCCTGGGGGCCTCCCCCCTGTTCTTCCATCCGTAAAGGGGGACCCCTTTACGGATGGAAGAACAGGGGGATCTTCGTAGTGGTGGGGTCGTGACGGAGGGGTCTGCGGGTTTGCCGCCACGTAGGCCAGTTGCCCCCACCCCGGACCCTGGTGTCCCAGCGCCATGGAGGCAGAGGGCCGCTTATCAAGGGATGCAGGTGTCCTGCGGGGGTCAAGGGATGGCGTGGGCACTCCCCGGGCGAGGGCGGGCGCCTGGGCCCCAATAGCCCCTGGAAAAATCCCCAGCCCTGGCCCCCGTGGCTCCACTGGACTCCCCAGGTTCCTGCCATGGGGCCTGGTCCTGCTCACCCGGGCCCAGGTTCGCCGCAGGTGAAAGCCCTTTGCGGACGCCCAGGACCGGAGGCCGCGGATGCCTTCATGGGGAGGGGAGTTGAAGCTGTGCGGGACCGAGGTCGCAGCGGTCCCAGTCACTTCTTGTGAAGTTTAGGCCAGACTTTGGAGAGTGGAAGTAGCCAGGTCCAAGTTTGCGGCCTGGGTGCAGTGTGGGGCGATTTGAGCCACAACAAGACTCCTATCCGCTTAGGAGGGGGCATAGGCCTGACTCCCTGGGGCGAACCCGTCGGTGGGCATGGGTTCCACCACCTGGGTCGGCTCCACCTGGCAGGAAACCGTGGCCGGCCCCCCGCCCCCGCCCTGGGTCCCCACGTCTCCCTGGGACCTCAGCCTCTGCGCGGGTGGGAGAACTGCTGGGAAGTGTGGTCCACGGGAAAACGCTCGATCCTCAAGATGGAAGGGAGGGCTTCTGTTTCCCCGGACAGGTGCCCAGGGACCCTGTGAAACTGCTCTGACACCTCAAGGGTGGGTCACGTGACCCCAGGGAGGCTGGTGGCTGGGGAGCCTGAGTGCGCATGCGCGGCCCAGGTCTTGGCCCCAAAGCAGCTGGCCGCGGCTCGGAGAAAAGCCATCTCCTGGGGGCCTCCCCATGTTCTTCCAAACGTAAAGGGGAACCCTTTTACGGATGGAAGAACGGCGGGATATTCGCACTGGTGGGGACGGGAGGGAGGGGCCTACGGGTTTGCCTCCAGGTAGGCCAGTTTCTCGCACAGCGGGCCCAGGTGTCTGAGCCCCAGGGAGGCAGAGGGCCGCTTATCGCGTGATGCAGGTGTCCTGCCGGGGTCAAGGGACGGCGTGGGCACTCACCGGGCGACACAGGACGCCTGGCCCTTAGACAGGCCCCTGGAAAATCCCCCGCCCAGGCCCCCGGTCCCCAAGTCTGTCCTGCGCACACTGTGCGGGGCTGGGAGTGCTGCTGGCAAGTGTGGCCCAGGGGAAATCGAGCGGTCCTCTGGGTGGCAGGGTGGGCTTCCGTTACCCAGACAGGTGCCTAGGGTCCCTGTGAAAATGGTCTGACAGGTTAAGGGTGGGTCACGTGACCCGAGGGTGACTTGTGGTAGGGGAGCCTGAGTGCGGATGCGCGGCCAGGTCTAGGCCCGAAACTAACCAGCCGCGGCTCGGACAAAAGCCATCTCCTGGGGGCCTCCCCCCTGTTCTTCCATCCGTAAAGGGAGACTGCGTTACAGATGGAAGAACAGGGGGATCTTCGCAGTGGTGGGGACGAGACGGAGGGGTCTGCGGGTTTGCCGCCCCGCAGGCCAGTTGCTCGCACCCCGGCCCCTGGTGTCCCAGCCCCATGGAGGCAGAGGGCTGTTTATCGCGTGATGCAGGTGTCCTGCGGGGGTCAAGGGACGGCGTGGGCACTCCTCCAGCAAGAGAGGGCGCCTGGGCCCCGAGAGAGCCCCCAGGATAATCCCCAGCCCTGGCCCCCGTGGCTCCAGTGGCCTCCCCAGGCTCCTGCCATGGGGCCTGGACCTGCTCACCCGGGCCCAGGTGAGCCGCAGGTGAATGCCTTTTGTGGACGCCAAGGACCGGAGGCCGCGGATGCCTTCCCGGGGAGGGGGGTTCGAGCTCTGGGGGACCGAGGTCGCAGGGGTCCCATTCGCTTCTTGCATAGTTTAGGCCAGTCTTTACAGAGTGGAATCCGCCAGCTCCAAGTTTGCCGCCTGGGGCATGGTGGGGCCCTTTGAGCCAAAGCAAGACACTTAGCCGCTTAGGGGGAGGCATAGGCCTGAGTCCCCCGGGCAGAACCCGTCGGTGGACGTGGGTTCTGCCCGCCCGAGCGGAATCCACCTGGCTGGGCACCGTGGCCGGCCCCCGCCCCCGCCCTAGGTCCCCAGGTCTTCCCTGGGACCTCAGTCCCTGCGGGGGTGGGAGAACTGCTGGGAAGTGTGGTCCACGGGAAAACGCGCGGTCCTCTGGGTGGCAGGGAGGGCTTCCGTTTTCCCGGACACGACCTCAGGGACCCTGTGAACCTGGCAGGATATCTCCAGGGTGGAGCCCATGCCCGGAGGGAGGCTTGTGGTGGGGGGGCCTGCCTGCGCATGCGCAGCCCCACGTCTGGGCCCGAAACGAACCAGCCGCGGCCGGGACAAAAGCCATCTCCTGGGGGCCTCCCCCCTGTTCTTCCATCCGTAAAGGGGGACCCCTTTACGGATGGAAGAACAGGGGGATCTTCGTAGTGGTGGGGTCGTGACGGAGGGGTCTGCGTGTTTGCCGCCACGTAGGCCAGTTGCCCCCACCCCGGACCCTGGTGTCCCAGCGCCATGGAGGCAGAGGGCCGCTTATCAAGGGATGCAGGTGTCCTGCGGGGGTCAAGGGATGGCGTGGGCACTCCCCGGGCGAGGGCGGGCGCCTGGGCCCCAATAGCCCCTGGAAAAATCCCCAGCCCTGGCCCCCGTGGCTCCACTGGACTCCCCAGGTTCCTGCCATGGGGCCTGGTCCTGCTCACCCGGGCCCAGGTTCGCCGCAGGTGAAAGCCCTTTGCGGACGCCCAGGACCGGAGGCCGCGGATGCCTTCATGGGGAGGGGAGTTGAAGCTGTGCGGGACCGAGGTCGCAGCGGTCCCAGTCACTTCTTGTGAAGTTTAGGCCAGACTTTGGAGAGTGGAAGTAGCCAGGTCCAAGTTTGCCGCCTGGGTGCAGGGTGGGGCGATTTGAGCCACAACAAGACTCCTATCCGCTTAGGAGGGGGCATAGGCCTGACTCCCTGGGGCGAACCCGTCGGTGGGCATGGGTTCCACCACCTGGGTCGGCTCCACCTGGCAGGAAACCGTGGCCGGCCCCCCGCCCCCGCCCTGGGTCCCCACGTCTCCCTGGGACCTCAGCCTCTGCGCGGGTGGGAGAACTGCTGGGAAGTGTGGTCCACGGGAAAACGCTCGATCCTCAAGATGGAAGGGAGGGCTTCTGTTTCCCCGGACAGGTGCCCAGGGACCCTGTGAAACTGCTCTGACACCTCAAGGGTGGGTCACGTGACCCCAGGGAGGCTGGTGGCTGGGGAGCCTGAGTGCGCATGCGCGGCCCAGGTCTTGGCCCCAAAGCAGCTGGCCGCGGCTCGGAGAAAAGCCATCTCCTGGGGGCCTCCCCATGTTCTTCCAAACGTAAAGGGGAACCCTTTTACGGATGGAAGAACGGCGGGATATTCGCACTGGTGGGGACGGGAGGGAGGGGCCTACGGGTTTGCCTCCAGGTAGGCCAGTTTCTCGCACAGCGGGCCCAGGTGTCTGAGCCCCAGGGAGGCAGAGGGCCGCTTATCGCGTGATGCAGGTGTCCTGCCGGGGTCAAGGGACGGCGTGGGCACTCACCGGGCGACACAGGACGCCTGGCCCTTAGAGAGGCCCCTGGAAAATCCCCCGCCCAGGCCCCCGGTCCCCAAGTCTGTCCTGCGCACACTGTGCGGGGCTGGGAGTGCTGCTGGCAAGTGTGGCCCAGGGGAAATCGAGCGGTCCTCTGGGTGGCAGGGTGGGCTTCCGTTACCCAGACAGGTGCCTAGGGTCCCTGTGAAAATGGTCTGACAGGTTAAGGGTGGGTCACGTGACCCGAGGGTGACTTGTGGTAGGGGAGCCTGAGTGCGGATGCGCGGCCAGGTCTAGGCCCGAAACTAACCAGCCGCGGCTCGGACAAAAGCCATCTCCTGGGGGCCTCCCCCCTGTTCTTCCATCCGTAAAGGGAGACTGCGTTACAGATGGAAGAACAGGGGGATCTTCGCAGTGGTGGGGACGAGACGGAGGGGTCTGCGGGTTTGCCGCCCCGCAGGCCAGTTGCTCGCACCCCGGCCCCTGGTGTCCCAGCCCCATGGAGGCAGAGGGCTGTTTATCGCGTGATGCAGGTGTCCTGCGGGGGTCAAGGGACGGCGTGGGCACTCCTCCAGCAAGAGAGGGCGCCTGGGCCCCGAGAGAGCCCCCAGGATAATCCCCAGCCCTGGCCCCCGTGGCTCCAGTGGCCTCCCCAGGCTCCTGCCATGGGGCCTGGACCTGCTCACCCGGGCCCAGGTGAGCCGCAGGTGAATGCCTTTTGTGGACGCCAAGGACCGGAGGCCGCGGATGCCTTCCCGGGGAGGGGGGTTCGAGCTCTGGGGGACCGAGGTCGCAGGGGTCCCATTCGCTTCTTGCATAGTTTAGGCCAGTCTTTACAGAGTGGAATCCGCCAGCTCCAAGTTTGCCGCCTGGGGCATGGTGGGGCCCTTTGAGCCAAAGCAAGACACTTAGCCGCTTAGGGGGAGGCATAGGCCTGAGTCCCCCGGGCAGAAGCCGTCGGTGGACGTGGGTCGTGCCCGCCCGAGCGGAATCCACCTGGCTGGGCACCGTGGCCGGCCCCCGCCCCCGCCCTAGGTCCCCAGGTCTTCCCTGGAACCTCAGTCCCTGCGGGGGTGGGAGAACTGCTGGGAAGTGTGGTCCACGGGAAAACGCGCGGTCCTCTGGGTGGCAGGGAGGGCTTCCGTTTTCCCGGACACGACCTCAGGGACCCTGTGAACCTGGCAGGATATCTCCAGGGTGGAGCCCATGCCCGGAGGGAGGCTTGTGGTGGGGGGGCCTGCCTGCGCATGCGCAGCCCCACGTCTGGGCCCGAAACGAACCAGCCGCGGCCGGGACAAAAGCCATCTCCTGGGGGCCTCCCCCCTGTTCTTCCATCCGTAAAGGGGGACCCCTTTACGGATGGAAGAACAGGGGGATCTTCGTAGTGGTGGGGTCGTGACGGAGGGGTCTGCGGGTTTGCCGCCACGTAGGCCAGTTGCCCCCACCCCGGACCCTGGTGTCCCAGCGCCATGGAGGCAGAGGGCCGCTTATCAAGGGATGCAGGTGTCCTGCGGGGGTCAAGGGATGGCGTGGGCACTCCCCGGGCGAGGGCGGGCGCCTGGGCCCCAATAGCCCCTGGAAAAATCCCCAGCCCTGGCCCCCGTGGCTCCACTGGACTCCCCAGGTTCCTGCCATGGGGCCTGGTCCTGCTCACCCGGGCCCAGGTTCGCCGCAGGTGAAAGCCCTTTGCGGACGCCCAGGACCGGAGGCCGCGGATGCCTTCATGGGGAGGGGAGTTGAAGCTCTGCGGGACCGAGGTCGCAGCGGTCCCAGTCACTTCTTGTGAAGTTTAGGCCAGACTTTGGAGAGTGGAAGTAGCCAGGTCCAAGTTTGCCGCCTGGGTGCAGGGTGGGGCGATTTGAGCCACAACAAGACTCCTATCCGCTTAGGAGGGGGCATAGGCCTGACTCCCTGGGGCGAACCCGTCGGTGGGCATGGGTTCCACCACCTGGGTCGGCTCCACCTGGCAGGAAACCGTGGCCGGCCCCCCGCCCCCGCCCTGGGTCCCCACGTCTCCCTGGGACCTCAGCCTCTGCGCGGGTGGGAGAACTGCTGGGAAGTGTGGTCCACGGGAAAACGCTCGATCCTCAAGATGGAAGGGAGGGCTTCTGTTTCCCCGGACAGGTGCCCAGGGACCCTGTGAAACTGCTCTGACACCTCAAGGGTGGGTCACGTGACCCCAGGGAGGCTGGTGGCTGGGGAGCCTGAGTGCGCATGCGCGGCCCAGGTCTTGGCCCCAAAGCAGCTGGCCGCGGCTCGGAGAAAAGCCATCTCCTGGGGGCCTCCCCATGTTCTTCCAAACGTAAAGGGGAACCCTTTTACGGATGGAAGAACGGCGGGATATTCGCACTGGTGGGGACGGGAGGGAGGGGCCTACGGGTTTGCCTCCAGGTAGGCCAGTTTCTCGCACAGCGGGCCCAGGTGTCTGAGCCCCAGGGAGGCAGAGGGCCGCTTATCGCGTGATGCAGGTGTCCTGCCGGGGTCAAGGGACGGCGTGGGCACTCACCGGGCGACACAGGACGCCTGGCCCTTAGAGAGGCCCCTGGAAAATCCCCCGCCCAGGCCCCCGGTCCCCAAGTCTGTCCTGCGCACACTGTGCGGGGCTGGGAGTGCTGCTGGCAAGTGTGGCCCAGGGGAAATCGAGCGGTCCTCTGGGTGGCAGGGTGGGCTTCCGTTACCCAGACAGGTGCCTAGGGTCCCTGTGAAAATGGTCTGACAGGTTAAGGGTGGGTCACGTGACCCGAGGGTGACTTGTGGTAGGGGAGCCTGAGTGCGGATGCGCGGCCAGGTCTAGGCCCGAAACTAACCAGCCGCGGCTCGGACAAAAGCCATCTCCTGGGGGCCTCCCCCCTGTTCTTCCATCCGTAAAGGGAGACTGTGTTACAGATGGAAGAACAGGGGGATCTTCGCAGTGGTGGGGACGAGACGGAGGGGTCTGCGGGTTTGCCGCCCCGCAGGCCAGTTGCTCGCACCCCGGCCCCTGGTGTCCCAGCCCCATGGAGGCAGAGGGCTGTTTATCGCGTGATGCAGGTGTCCTGCGGGGGTCAAGGGACGGCGTGGGCACTCCTCCAGCAAGAGAGGGCGCCAGGGCCCCGAGAGAGCCCCCAGGATAATCCCCAGCCCTGGCCCCCGTGGCTCCAGTGGCCTCCCCAGGCTCCTGCCATGGGGCCTGGACGTGCTCACCCGGGCCCAGGTGAGCCGCAGGTGAATGCCTTTTGTGGACGCCAAGGACCGGAGGCCGCGGATGCCTTCCCGGGGAGGGGGGTTCGAGCTCTGGGGGACCGAGGTCGCAGGGGTCCCATTCGCTTCTTGCATAGTTTAGGCCAGTCTTTACAGAGTGGAATCCGCCAGGTCCAAGTTTGCCGCCTGGGGCATGGTGGGGCCCTTTGAGCCAAAGCAAGACACTTAGCCGCTTAGGGGGAGGCATAGGCCTGAGTCCCCCGGGCAGAAGCCGTCGGTGGACGTGGGTCGTGCCCGCCCGAGCGGAATCCACCTGGCTGGGCACCGTGGCCGGCCCCCGCCCCCGCCCTAGGTCCCCAGGTCTTCCCTGGGACCTCAGTCCCTGCGGGGGTGGGAGAACTGCTGGGAAGTGTGGTCCACGGGAAAACGCGCGGTCCTCTGGGTGGCAGGGAGGGCTTCCGTTTTCCCGGACACGACCTCAGGGACCCTGTGAACCTGGCAGGATATCTCCAGGGTGGAGCCCATGCCCGGAGGGAGGCTTGTGGTGGGGGGGCCTGCCTGCGCATGCGCAGCCCCACGTCTGGGCCCGAAACGAACCAGCCGCGGCCGGGACAAAAGCCATCTCCTGGGGGCCTCCCCCCTGTTCTTCCATCCGTAAAGGGGGACCCCTTTACGGATGGAAGAACAGGGGGATCTTCGTAGTGGTGGGGTCGTGACGGAGGGGTCTGCGGGTTTGCCGCCACGTAGGCCAGTTGCCCCCACCCCGGACCCTGGTGTCCCAGCGCCATGGAGGCAGAGGGCCGCTTATCAAGGGATGCAGGTGTCCTGCGGGGGTCAAGGGATGGCGTGGGCACTCCCCGGGCGAGGGCGGGCGCCTGGGCCCCAATAGCCCCTGGAAAAATCCCCAGCCCTGGCCCCCGTGGCTCCACTGGACTCCCCAGGTTCCTGCCATGGGGCCTGGTCCTGCTCACCCGGGCCCAGGTTCGCCGCAGGTGAAAGCCCTTTGCGGACGCCCAGGACCGGAGGCCGCGGATGCCTTCATGGGGAGGGGAGTTGAAGCTGTGCGGGACCGAGGTCGCAGCGGTCCCAGTCACTTCTTGTGAAGTTTAGGCCAGACTTTGGAGAGTGGAAGTAGCCAGGTCCAAGTTTGCCGCCTGGGTGCAGGGTGGGGCGATTTGAGCCACAACAAGACTCCTATCCGCTTAGGAGGGGGCATAGGCCTGACTCCCTGGGGCGAACCCGTCGGTGGGCATGGGTTCCACCACCTGGGTCGGCTCCACCTGGCAGGAAACCGTGGCCGGCCCCCCGCCCCCGCCCTGGGTCCCCACGTCTCCCTGGGACCTCAGCCTCTGCGCGGGTGGGAGAACTGCTGGGAAGTGTGGTCCACGGGAAAACGCTCGATCCTCAAGATGGAAGGGAGGGCTTCTGTTTCCCCGGACAGGTGCCCAGGGACCCTGTGAAACTGCTCTGACACCTCAAGGGTGGGTCACGTGACCCCAGGGAGGCTGGTGGCTGGGGAGCCTGAGTGCGCATGCGCGGCCCAGGTCTTGGCCCCAAAGCAGCTGGCCGCGGCTCGGAGAAAAGCCATCTCCTGGGGGCCTCCCCATGTTCTTCCAAACGTAAAGGGGAACCCTTTTACGGATGGAAGAACGGCGGGATATTCGCACTGGTGGGGACGGGAGGGAGGGGCCTACGGGTTTGCCTCCAGGTAGGCCAGTTTCTCGCACAGCGGGCCCAGGTGTCTGAGCCCCAGGGAGGCAGAGGGCCGCTTATCGCGTGATGCAGGTGTCCTGCCGGGGTCAAGGGACGGCGTGGGCACTCACCGGGCGACACAGGACGCCTGGCCCTTAGACAGGCCCCTGGAAAATCCCCCGCCCAGGCCCCCGGTCCCCAAGTCTGTCCTGCGCACACTGTGCGGGGCTGGGAGTGCTGCTGGCAAGTGTGGCCCAGGGGAAATCGAGCGGTCCTCTGGGTGGCAGGGTGGGCTTCCGTTACCCAGACAGGTGCCTAGGGTCCCTGTGAAAATGGTCTGACAGGTTAAGGGTGGGTCACGTGACCCGAGGGTGACTTGTGGTAGGGGAGCCTGAGTGCGGATGCGCGGCCAGGTCTAGGCCCGAAACTAACCAGCCGCGGCTCGGACAAAAGCCATCTCCTGGGGGCCTCCCCCCTGTTCTTCCATCCGTAAAGGGAGACTGCGTTACAGATGGAAGAACAGGGGGATCTTCGCAGTGGTGGGGACGAGACGGAGGGGTCTGCGGGTTTGCCGCCCCGCAGGCCAGTTGCTCGCACCCCGGCCCCTGGTGTCCCAGCCCCATGGAGGCAGAGGGCTGTTTATCGCGTGATGCAGGTGTCCTGCGGGGGTCAAGGGACGGCGTGGGCACTCCTCCAGCAAGAGAGGGCGCCTGGGCCCCGAGAGAGCCCCCAGGATAATCCCCAGCCCTGGCCCCCGTGGCTCCAGTGGCCTCCCCAGGCTCCTGCCATGGGGCCTGGACCTGCTCACCCGGGCCCAGGTGAGCCGCAGGTGAATGCCTTTTGTGGACGCCAAGGACCGGAGGCCGCGGATGCCTTCCCGGGGAGGGGGGTTCGAGCTCTGGGGGACCGAGGTCGCAGGGGTCCCATTCGCTTCTTGCATAGTTTAGGCCAGTCTTTACAGAGTGGAATCCGCCAGGTCCAAGTTTGCCGCCTGGGGCATGGTGGGGCCCTTTGAGCCAAAGCAAGACACTTAGCCGCTTAGGGGGAGGCATAGGCCTGAGTCCCCCGGGCAGAACCCGTCGGTGGACGTGGGTTCTGCCCGCCCGAGCGGAATCCACCTGGCTGGGCACCGTGGCCGGCCCCCGCCCCCGCCCTAGGTCCCCAGGTCTTCCCTGGGACCTCAGTCCCTGCGGGGGTGGGAGAACTGCTGGGAAGTGTGGTCCACGGGAAAACGCGCGGTCCTCTGGGTGGCAGGGAGGGCTTCCGTTTTCCCGGACACGACCTCAGGGACCCTGTGAACCTGGCAGGATATCTCCAGGGTGGAGCCCATGCCCGGAGGGAGGCTTGTGGTGGGGGGGCCTGCCTGCGCATGCGCAGCCCCACGTCTGGGCCCGAAACGAACCAGCCGCGGCCGGGACAAAAGCCATCTCCTGGGGGCCTCCCCCCTGTTCTTCCATCCGTAAAGGGGGACCCCTTTACGGATGGAAGAACAGGGGGATCTTCGTAGTGGTGGGGTCGTGACGGAGGGGTCTGCGGGTTTGCCGCCACGTAGGCCAGTTGCCCCCACCCCGGACCCTGGTGTCCCAGCGCCATGGAGGCAGAGGGCCGCTTATCAAGGGATGCAGGTGTCCTGCGGGGGTCAAGGGATGGCGTGGGCACTCCCCGGGCGAGGGCGGGCGCCTGGGCCCCAATAGCCCCTGGAAAAATCCCCAGCCCTGGCCCCCGTGGCTCCACTGGACTCCCCAGGTTCCTGCCATGGGGCCTGGTCCTGCTCACCCGGGCCCAGGTTCGCCGCAGGTGAAAGCCCTTTGCGGACGCCCAGGACCGGAGGCCGCGGATGCCTTCATGGGGAGGGGAGTTGAAGCTGTGCGGGACCGAGGTCGCAGCGGTCCCAGTCACTTCTTGTGAAGTTTAGGCCAGACTTTGGAGAGTGGAAGTAGCCAGGTCCAAGTTTGCCGCCTGGGTGCAGGGTGGGGCGATTTGAGCCACAACAAGACTCCTATCCGCTTAGGAGGGGGCATAGGCCTGACTCCCTGGGGCGAACCCGTCGGTGGGCATGGGTTCCACCACCTGGGTCGGCTCCACCTGGCAGGAAACCGTGGCCGGCCCCCCGCCCCCGCCCTGGGTCCCCACGTCTCCCTGGGACCTCAGCCTCTGCGCGGGTGGGAGAACTGCTGGGAAGTGTGGTCCACGGGAAAACGCTCGATCCTCAAGATGGAAGGGAGGGCTTCTGTTTCCCCGGACAGGTGCCCAGGGACCCTGTGAAACTGCTCTGACACCTCAAGGGTGGGTCACGTGACCCCAGGGAGGCTGGTGGCTGGGGAGCCTGAGTGCGCATGCGCGGCCCAGGTCTTGGCCCCAAAGCAGCTGGCCGCGGCTCGGAGAAAAGCCATCTCCTGGGGGCCTCCCCATGTTCTTCCAAACGTAAAGGGGAACCCTTTTACGGATGGAAGAACGGCGGGATATTCGCACTGGTGGGGACGGGAGGGAGGGGCCTACGGGTTTGCCTCCAGGTAGGCCAGTTTCTCGCACAGCGGGCCCAGGTGTCTGAGCCCCAGGGAGGCAGAGGGCCGCTTATCGCGTGATGCAGGTGTCCTGCCGGGGTCAAGGGACGGCGTGGGCACTCACCGGGCGACACAGGACGCCTGGCCCTTAGAGAGGCCCCTGGAAAATCCCCCGCCCAGGCCCCCGGTCCCCAAGTCTGTCCTGCGCACACTGTGCGGGGCTGGGAGTGCTGCTGGCAAGTGTGGCCCAGGGGAAATCGAGCGGTCCTCTGGGTGGCAGGGTGGGCTTCCGTTACCCAGACAGGTGCCTAGGGTCCCTGTGAAAATGGTCTGACAGGTTAAGGGTGGGTCACGTGACCCGAGGGTGACTTGTGGTAGGGGAGCCTGAGTGCGGATGCGCGGCCAGGTCTAGGCCCGAAACTAACCAGCCGCGGCTCGGACAAAAGCCATCTCCTGGGGGCCTCCCCCCTGTTCTTCCATCCGTAAAGGGAGACTGCGTTACAGATGGAAGAACAGGGGGATCTTCGCAGTGGTGGGGACGAGACGGAGGGGTCTGCGGGTTTGCCGCCCCGCAGGCCAGTTGCTCGCACCCCGGCCCCTGGTGTCCCAGCCCCATGGAGGCAGAGGGCTGTTTATCGCGTGATGCAGGTGTCCTGCGGGGGTCAAGGGACGGCGTGGGCACTCCTCCAGCAAGAGAGGGCGCCAGGGCCCCGAGAGAGCCCCCAGGATAATCCCCAGCCCTGGCCCCCGTGGCTCCAGTGGCCTCCCCAGGCTCCTGCCATGGGGCCTGGACGTGCTCACCCGGGCCCAGGTGAGCCGCAGGTGAATGCCTTTTGTGGACGCCAAGGACCGGAGGCCGCGGATGCCTTCCCGGGGAGGGGGGTTCGAGCTCTGGGGGACCGAGGTCGCAGGGGTCCCATTCGCTTCTTGCATAGTTTAGGCCAGTCTTTACAGAGTGGAATCCGCCAGGTCCAAGTTTGCCGCCTGGGGCATGGTGGGGCCCTTTGAGCCAAAGCAAGACACTTAGCCGCTTAGGGGGAGGCATAGGCCTGAGTCCCCCGGGCAGAAGCCGTCGGTGGACGTGGGTCGTGCCCGCCCGAGCGGAATCCACCTGGCTGGGCACCGTGGCCGGCCCCCGCCCCCGCCCTAGGTCCCCAGGTCTTCCCTGGGACCTCAGTCCCTGCGGGGGTGGGAGAACTGCTGGGAAGTGTGGTCCACGGGAAAACGCGCGGTCCTCTGGGTGGCAGGGAGGGCTTCCGTTTTCCCGGACACGACCTCAGGGACCCTGTGAACCTGGCAGGATATCTCCAGGGTGGAGCCCATGCCCGGAGGGAGGCTTGTGGTGGGGGGGCCTGCCTGCGCATGCGCAGCCCCACGTCTGGGCCCGAAACGAACCAGCCGCGGCCGGGACAAAAGCCATCTCCTGGGGGCCTCCCCCCTGTTCTTCCATCCGTAAAGGGGGACCCCTTTACGGATGGAAGAACAGGGGGATCTTCGTAGTGGTGGGGTCGTGACGGAGGGGTCTGCGGGTTTGCCGCCACGTAGGCCAGTTGCCCCCACCCCGGACCCTGGTGTCCCAGCGCCATGGAGGCAGAGGGCCGCTTATCAAGGGATGCAGGTGTCCTGCGGGGGTCAAGGGATGGCGTGGGCACTCCCCGGGCGAGGGCGGGCGCCTGGGCCCCAATAGCCCCTGGAAAAATCCCCAGCCCTGGCCCCCGTGGCTCCACTGGACTCCCCAGGTTCCTGCCATGGGGCCTGGTCCTGCTCACCCGGGCCCAGGTTCGCCGCAGGTGAAAGCCCTTTGCGGACGCCCAGGACCGGAGGCCGCGGATGCCTTCATGGGGAGGGGAGTTGAAGCTGTGCGGGACCGAGGTCGCAGCGGTCCCAGTCACTTCTTGTGAAGTTTAGGCCAGACTTTGGAGAGTGGAAGTAGCCAGGTCCAAGTTTGCCGCCTGGGTGCAGGGTGGGGCGATTTGAGCCACAACAAGACTCCTATCCGCTTAGGAGGGGGCATAGGCCTGACTCCCGGGGGCGAACCCGTCGGTGGGCATGGGTTCCACCACCTGGGTCGGCTCCACCTGGCAGGAAACCGTGGCCGGCCCCCCGCCCCCGCCCTGGGTCCCCACGTCTCCCTGGGACCTCAGCCTCTGCGCGGGTGGGAGAACTGCTGGGAAGTGTGGTCCACGGGAAAACGCTCGATCCTCAAGATGGAAGGGAGGGCTTCTGTTTCCCCGGACAGGTGCCCAGGGACCCTGTGAAACTGCTCTGACACCTCAAGGGTGGGTCACGTGACCCCAGGGAGGCTGGTGGCTGGGGAGCCTGAGTGCGCATGCGCGGCCCAGGTCTTGGCCCCAAAGCAGCTGGCCGCGGCTCGGAGAAAAGCCATCTCCTGGGGGCCTCCCCATGTTCTTCCAAACGTAAAGGGGAACCCTTTTACGGATGGAAGAACGGCGGGATATTCGCACTGGTGGGGACGGGAGGGAGGGGCCTACGGGTTTGCCTCCAGGTAGGCCAGTTTCTCGCACAGCGGGCCCAGGTGTCTGAGCCCCAGGGAGGCAGAGGGCCGCTTATCGCGTGATGCAGGTGTCCTGCCGGGGTCAAGGGACGGCGTGGGCACTCACCGGGCGACACAGGACGCCTGGCCCTTAGACAGGCCCCTGGAAAATCCCCCGCCCAGGCCCCCGGTCCCCAAGTCTGTCCTGCGCACACTGTGCGGGGCTGGGAGTGCTGCTGGCAAGTGTGGCCCAGGGGAAATCGAGCGGTCCTCTGGGTGGCAGGGTGGGCTTCCGTTACCCAGACAGGTGCCTAGGGTCCCTGTGAAAATGGTCTGACAGGTTAAGGGTGGGTCACGTGACCCGAGGGTGACTTGTGGTAGGGGAGCCTGAGTGCGGATGCGCGGCCAGGTCTAGGCCCGAAACTAACCAGCCGCGGCTCGGACAAAAGCCATCTCCTGGGGGCCTCCCCCCTGTTCTTCCATCCGTAAAGGGAGACTGCGTTACAGATGGAAGAACAGGGGGATCTTCGCAGTGGTGGGGACGAGACGGAGGGGTCTGCGGGTTTGCCGCCCCGCAGGCCAGTTGCTCGCACCCCGGCCCCTGGTGTCCCAGCCCCATGGAGGCAGAGGGCTGTTTATCGCGTGATGCAGGTGTCCTGCGGGGGTCAAGGGACGGCGTGGGCACTCCTCCAGCAAGAGAGGGCGCCAGGGCCCCGAGAGAGCCCCCAGGATAATCCCCAGCCCTGGCCCCCGTGGCTCCAGTGGCCTCCCCAGGCTCCTGCCATGGGGCCTGGACGTGCTCACCCGGGCCCAGGTGAGCCGCAGGTGAATGCCTTTTGTGGACGCCAAGGACCGGAGGCCGCGGATGCCTTCCCGGGGAGGGGGGTTCGAGCTCTGGGGGACCGAGGTCGCAGGGGTCCCATTCGCTTCTTGCATAGTTTAGGCCAGTCTTTACAGAGTGGAATCCGCCAGGTCCAAGTTTGCCGCCTGGGGCATGGTGGGGCCCTTTGAGCCAAAGCAAGACACTTAGCCGCTTAGGGGGAGGCATAGGCCTGAGTCCCCCGGGCAGAAGCCGTCGGTGGACGTGGGTCGTGCCCGCCCGAGCGGAATCCACCTGGCTGGGCACCGTGGCCGGCCCCCGCCCCCGCCCTAGGTCCCCAGGTCTTCCCTGGGACCTCAGTCCCTGCGGGGGTGGGAGAACTGCTGGGAAGTGTGGTCCACGGGAAAACGCGCGGTCCTCTGGGTGGCAGGGAGGGCTTCCGTTTTCCCGGACACGACCTCAGGGACCCTGTGAACCTGGCAGGATATCTCCAGGGTGGAGCCCATGCCCGGAGGGAGGCTTGTGGTGGGGGGGCCTGCCTGCGCATGCGCAGCCCCACGTCTGGGCCCGAAACGAACCAGCCGCGGCCGGGACAAAAGCCATCTCCTGGGGGCCTCCCCCCTGTTCTTCCATCCGTAAAGGGGGACCCCTTTACGGATGGAAGAACAGGGGGATCTTCGTAGTGGTGGGGTCGTGACGGAGGGGTCTGCGGGTTTGCCGCCACGTAGGCCAGTTGCCCCCACCCCGGACCCTGGTGTCCCAGCGCCATGGAGGCAGAGGGCCGCTTATCAAGGGATGCAGGTGTCCTGCGGGGGTCAAGGGATGGCGTGGGCACTCCCCGGGCGAGGGCGGGCGCCTGGGCCCCAATAGCCCCTGGAAAAATCCCCAGCCCTGGCCCCCGTGGCTCCACTGGACTCCCCAGGTTCCTGCCATGGGGCCTGGTCCTGCTCACCCGGGCCCAGGTTCGCCGCAGGTGAAAGCCCTTTGCGGACGCCCAGGACCGGAGGCCGCGGATGCCTTCATGGGGAGGGGAGTTGAAGCTGTGCGGGACCGAGGTCGCAGCGGTCCCAGTCACTTCTTGTGAAGTTTAGGCCAGACTTTGGAGAGTGGAAGTAGCCAGGTCCAAGTTTGCCGCCTGGGTGCAGGGTGGGGCGATTTGAGCCACAACAAGACTCCTATCCGCTTAGGAGGGGGCATAGGCCTGACTCCCTGGGGCGAACCCGTCGGTGGGCATGGGTTCCACCACCTGGGTCGGCTCCACCTGGCAGGAAACCGTGGCCGGCCCCCCGCCCCCGCCCTGGGTCCCCACGTCTCCCTGGGACCTCAGCCTCTGCGCGGGTGGGAGAACTGCTGGGAAGTGTGGTCCACGGGAAAACGCTCGATCCTCAAGATGGAAGGGAGGGCTTCTGTTTCCCCGGACAGGTGCCCAGGGACCCTGTGAAACTGCTCTGACACCTCAAGGGTGGGTCACGTGACCCCAGGGAGGCTGGTGGCTGGGGAGCCTGAGTGCGCATGCGCGGCCCAGGTCTTGGCCCCAAAGCAGCTGGCCGCGGCTCGGAGAAAAGCCATCTCCTGGGGGCCTCCCCATGTTCTTCCAAACGTAAAGGGGAACCCTTTTACGGATGGAAGAACGGCGGGATATTCGCACTGGTGGGGACGGGAGGGAGGGGCCTACGGGTTTGCCTCCAGGTAGGCCAGTTTCTCGCACAGCGGGCCCAGGTGTCTGAGCCCCAGGGAGGCAGAGGGCCGCTTATCGCGTGATGCAGGTGTCCTGCCGGGGTCAAGGGACGGCGTGGGCACTCACCGGGCGACACAGGACGCCTGGCCCTTAGACAGGCCCCTGGAAAATCCCCCGCCCAGGCCCCCGGTCCCCAAGTCTGTCCTGCGCACACTGTGCGGGGCTGGGAGTGCTGCTGGCAAGTGTGGCCCAGGGGAAATCGAGCGGTCCTCTGGGTGGCAGGGTGGGCTTTTGTTACCCAGACAGGTGCCTAGGGTCCCTGTGAAAATGGTCTGACAGGTTAAGGGTGGGTCACGTGACCCGAGGGTGACTTGTGGTAGGGGAGCCTGAGTGCGGATGCGCGGCCAGGTCTAGGCCCGAAACTAACCAGCCGCGGCTCGGACAAAAGCCATCTCCTGGGGGCCTCCCCCCTGTTCCTCCATCCGTAAAGGGAGACTGCGTTACAGATGGAAGAACAGGGGGATCTTCGCAGTGGTGGGGACGAGACGGAGGGGTCTGCGGGTTTGCCGCCCCGCAGGCCAGTTGCTCGCACCCCGGCCCCTGGTGTCCCAGCCCCATGGAGGCAGAGGGCTGTTTATCGCGTGATGCAGGTGTCCTGCGGGGGTCAAGGGACGGCGTGGGCACTCCTCCAGCAAGAGAGGGCGCCAGGGCCCCGAGAGAGCCCCCAGGATAATCCCCAGCCCTGGCCCCCGTGGCTCCAGTGGCCTCCCCAGGCTCCTGCCATGGGGCCTGGACGTGCTCACCCGGGCCCAGGTGAGCCGCAGGTGAATGCCTTTTGTGGACGCCAAGGACCGGAGGCCGCGGATGCCTTCCCGGGGAGGGGGGTTCGAGCTCTGGGGGACCGAGGTCGCAGGGGTCCCATTCGCTTCTTGCATAGTTTAGGCCAGTCTTTACAGAGTGGAATCCGCCAGCTCCAAGTTTGCCGCCTGGGGCATGGTGGGGCCCTTTGAGCCAAAGCAAGACACTTAGCCGCTTAGGGGGAGGCATAGGCCTGAGTCCCCCGGGCAGAACCCGTCGGTGGACGTGGGTCGTGCCCGCCCGAGCGGAATCCACCTGGCTGGGCACCGTGGCCGGCCCCCGCCCCCGCCCTAGGTCCCCAGGTCTTCCCTGGGACCTCAGTCCCTGCGGGGGTGGGAGAACTGCTGGGAAGTGTGGTCCACGGGAAAACGCGCGGTCCTCTGGGTGGCAGGGAGGGCTTCCGTTTTCCCGGACACGACCTCAGGGACCCTGTGAACCTGGCAGGATATCTCCAGGGTGGAGCCCATGCCCGGAGGGAGGCTTGTGGTGGGGGGGCCTGCCTGCGCATGCGCAGCCCCACGTCTGGGCCCGAAACGAACCAGCCGCGGCCGGGACAAAAGCCATCTCCTGGGGGCCTCCCCCCTGTTCTTCCATCCGTAAAGGGGGACCCCTTTACGGATGGAAGAACAGGGGGATCTTCGTAGTGGTGGGGTCGTGACGGAGGGGTCTGCGGGTTTGCCGCCACGTAGGCCAGTTGCCCCCACCCCGGACCCTGGTGTCCCAGCGCCATGGAGGCAGAGGGCCGCTTATCAAGGGATGCAGGTGTCCTGCGGGGGTCAAGGGATGGCGTGGGCACTCCCCGGGCGAGGGCGGGCGCCTGGGCCCCAATAGCCCCTGGAAAAATCCCCAGCCCTGGCCCCCGTGGCTCCACTGGACTCCCCAGGTTCCTGCCATGGGGCCTGGTCCTGCTCACCCGGGCCCAGGTTCGCCGCAGGTGAAAGCCCTTTGCGGACGCCCAGGACCGGAGGCCGCGGATGCCTTCATGGGGAGGGGAGTTGAAGCTGTGCGGGACCGAGGTCGCAGCGGTCCCAGTCACTTCTTGTGAAGTTTAGGCCAGACTTTGGAGAGTGGAAGTAGCCAGGTCCAAGTTTGCGGCCTGGGTGCAGTGTGGGGCGATTTGAGCCACAACAAGACTCCTATCCGCTTAGGAGGGGGCATAGGCCTGACTCCCTGGGGCGAACCCGTCGGTGGGCATGGGTTCCACCACCTGGGTCGGCTCCACCTGGCAGGAAACCGTGGCCGGCCCCCCGCCCCCGCCCTGGGTCCCCACGTCTCCCTGGGACCTCAGCCTCTGCGCGGGTGGGAGAACTGCTGGGAAGTGTGGTCCACGGGAAAACGCTCGATCCTCAAGATGGAAGGGAGGGCTTCTGTTTCCCCGGACAGGTGCCCAGGGACCCTGTGAAACTGCTCTGACACCTCAAGGGTGGGTCACGTGACCCCAGGGAGGCTGGTGGCTGGGGAGCCTGAGTGCGCATGCGCGGCCCAGGTCTTGGCCCCAAAGCAGCTGGCCGCGGCTCGGAGAAAAGCCATCTCCTGGGGGCCTCCCCATGTTCTTCCAAACGTAAAGGGGAACCCTTTTACGGATGGAAGAACGGCGGGATATTCGCACTGGTGGGGACGGGAGGGAGGGGCCTACGGGTTTGCCTCCAGGTAGGCCAGTTTCTCGCACAGCGGGCCCAGGTGTCTGAGCCCCAGGGAGGCAGAGGGCCGCTTATCGCGTGATGCAGGTGTCCTGCCGGGGTCAAGGGACGGCGTGGGCACTCACCGGGCGACACAGGACGCCTGGCCCTTAGAGAGGCCCCTGGAAAATCCCCCGCCCAGGCCCCCGGTCCCCAAGTCTGTCCTGCGCACACTGTGCGGGGCTGGGAGTGCTGCTGGCAAGTGTGGCCCAGGGGAAATCGAGCGGTCCTCTGGGTGGCAGGGTGGGCTTCCGTTACCCAGACAGGTGCCTAGGGTCCCTGTGAAAATGGTCTGACAGGTTAAGGGTGGGTCACGTGACCCGAGGGTGACTTGTGGTAGGGGAGCCTGAGTGCGGATGCGCGGCCAGGTCTAGGCCCGAAACTAACCAGCCGCGGCTCGGACAAAAGCCATCTCCTGGGGGCCTCCCCCCTGTTCTTCCATCCGTAAAGGGAGACTGCGTTACAGATGGAAGAACAGGGGGATCTTCGCAGTGGTGGGGACGAGACGGAGGGGTCTGCGGGTTTGCCGCCCCGCAGGCCAGTTGCTCGCACCCCGGCCCCTGGTGTCCCAGCCCCATGGAGGCAGAGGGCTGTTTATCGCGTGATGCAGGTGTCCTGCGGGGGTCAAGGGACGGCGTGGGCACTCCTCCAGCAAGAGAGGGCGCCAGGGCCCCGAGAGAGCCCCCAGGATAATCCCCAGCCCTGGCCCCCGTGGCTCCAGTGGCCTCCCCAGGCTCCTGCCATGGGGCCTGGACGTGCTCACCCGGGCCCAGGTGAGCCGCAGGTGAATGCCTTTTGTGGACGCCAAGGACCGGAGGCCGCGGATGCCTTCCCGGGGAGGGGGGTTCGAGCTCTGGGGGACCGAGGTCGCAGGGGTCCCATTCGCTTCTTGCATAGTTTAGGCCAGTCTTTACAGAGTGGAATCCGCCAGGTCCAAGTTTGCCGCCTGGGGCATGGTGGGGCCCTTTGAGCCAAAGCAAGACACTTAGCCGCTTAGGGGGAGGCATAGGCCTGAGTCCCCCGGGCAGAAGCCGTCGGTGGACGTGGGTCGTGCCCGCCCGAGCGGAATCCACCTGGCTGGGCACCGTGGCCGGCCCCCGCCCCCGCCCTAGGTCCCCAGGTCTTCCCTGGGACCTCAGTCCCTGCGGGGGTGGGAGAACTGCTGGGAAGTGTGGTCCACGGGAAAACGCGCGGTCCTCTGGGTGGCAGGGAGGGCTTCCGTTTTCCCGGACACGACCTCAGGGACCCTGTGAACCTGGCAGGATATCTCCAGGGTGGAGCCCATGCCCGGAGGGAGGCTTGTGGTGGGGGGGCCTGCCTGCGCATGCGCAGCCCCACGTCTGGGCCCGAAACGAACCAGCCGCGGCCGGGACAAAAGCCATCTCCTGGGGGCCTCCCCCCTGTTCTTCCATCCGTAAAGGGGCACCCCTTTACGGATGGAAGAACAGGGGGATCTTCGTAGTGGTGGGGTCGTGACGGAGGGGTCTGCGGGTTTGCCGCCACGTAGGCCAGTTGCCCCCACCCCGGACCCTGGTGTCCCAGCGCCATGGAGGCAGAGGGCCGCTTATCAAGGGATGCAGGTGTCCTGCGGGGGTCAAGGGATGGCGTGGGCACTCCCCGGGCGAGGGCCGGCGCCTGGGCCCCAATAGCCCCTGGAAAAATCCCCAGCCCTGGCCCCCGTGGCTCCACTGGACTCCCCAGGTTCCTGCCATGGGGCCTGGTCCTGCTCACCCGGGCCCAGGTTCGCCGCAGGTGAAAGCCCTTTGCGGACGCCCAGGACCGGAGGCCGCGGATGCCTTCATGGGGAGGGGAGTTGAAGCTCTGCGGGACCGAGGTCGCAGCGGTCCCAGTCACTTCTTGTGAAGTTTAGGCCAGACTTTGGAGAGTGGAAGTAGCCAGGTCCAAGTTTGCCGCCTGGGTGCAGGGTGGGGCGATTTGAGCCACAACAAGACTCCTATCCGCTTAGGAGGGGGCATAGGCCTGACTCCCTGGGGCGAACCCGTCGGTGGGCATGGGTTCCACCACCTGGGTCGGCTCCACCTGGCAGGAAACCGTGGCCGGCCCCCCGCCCCCGCCCTGGGTCCCCACGTCTCCCTGGGACCTCAGCCTCTGCGCGGGTGGGAGAACTGCTGGGAAGTGTGGTCCACGGGAAAACGCTCGATCCTCAAGATGGAAGGGAGGGCTTCTGTTTCCCCGGACAGGTGCCCAGGGACCCTGTGAAACTGCTCTGACACCTCAAGGGTGGGTCACGTGACCCCAGGGAGGCTGGTGGCTGGGGAGCCTGAGTGCGCATGCGCGGCCCAGGTCTTGGCCCCAAAGCAGCTGGCCGCGGCTCGGAGAAAAGCCATCTCCTGGGGGCCTCCCCATGTTCTTCCAAACGTAAAGGGGAACCCTTTTACGGATGGAAGAACGGCGGGATATTCGCACTGGTGGGGACGGGAGGGAGGGGCCTACGGGTTTGCCTCCAGGTAGGCCAGTTTCTCGCACAGCGGGCCCAGGTGTCTGAGCCCCAGGGAGGCAGAGGGCCGCTTATCGCGTGATGCAGGTGTCCTGCCGGGGTCAAGGGACGGCGTGGGCACTCACCGGGCGACACAGGACGCCTGGCCCTTAGAGAGGCCCCTGGAAAATCCCCCGCCCAGGCCCCCGGTCCCCAAGTCTGTCCTGCGCACACTGTGCGGGGCTGGGAGTGCTGCTGGCAAGTGTGGCCCAGGGGAAATCGAGCGGTCCTCTGGGTGGCAGGGTGGGCTTCCGTTACCCAGACAGGTGCCTAGGGTCCCTGTGAAAATGGTCTGACAGGTTAAGGGTGGGTCACGTGACCCGAGGGTGACTTGTGGTAGGGGAGCCTGAGTGCGGATGCGCGGCCAGGTCTAGGCCCGAAACTAACCAGCCGCGGCTCGGACAAAAGCCATCTCCTGGGGGCCTCCCCCCTGTTCTTCCATCCGTAAAGGGAGACTGCGTTACAGATGGAAGAACAGGGGGATCTTCGCAGTGGTGGGGACGAGACGGAGGGGTCTGCGGGTTTGCCGCCCCGCAGGCCAGTTGCTCGCACCCCGGCCCCTGGTGTCCCAGCCCCATGGAGGCAGAGGGCTGTTTATCGCGTGATGCAGGTGTCCTGCGGGGGTCAAGGGACGGCGTGGGCACTCCTCCAGCAAGAGAGGGCGCCTGGGCCCCGAGAGAGCCCCCAGGATAATCCCCAGCCCTGGCCCCCGTGGCTCCAGTGGCCTCCCCAGGCTCCTGCCATGGGGCCTGGACCTGCTCACCCGGGCCCAGGTGAGCCGCAGGTGAATGCCTTTTGTGGACGCCAAGGACCGGAGGCCGCGGATGCCTTCCCGGGGAGGGGGGTTCGAGCTCTGGGGGACCGAGGTCGCAGGGGTCCCATTCGCTTCTTGCATAGTTTAGGCCAGTCTTTACAGAGTGGAATCCGCCAGCTCCAAGTTTGCCGCCTGGGGCATGGTGGGGCCCTTTGAGCCAAAGCAAGACACTTAGCCGCTTAGGGGGAGGCATAGGCCTGAGTCCCCCGGGCAGAAGCCGTCGGTGGACGTGGGTTCTGCCCGCCCGAGCGGAATCCACCTGGCTGGGCACCGTGGCCGGCCCCCGCCCCCGCCCTAGGTCCCCAGGTCTTCCCTGGGACCTCAGTCCCTGCGGGGGTGGGAGAACTGCTGGGAAGTGTGGTCCACGGGAAAACGCGCGGTCCTCTGGGTGGCAGGGAGGGCTTCCGTTTTCCCGGACACGACCTCAGGGACCCTGTGAACCTGGCAGGATATCTCCAGGGTGGAGCCCATGCCCGGAGGGAGGCTTGTGGTGGGGGGGCCTGCCTGCGCATGCGCAGCCCCACGTCTGGGCCCGAAACGAACCAGCCGCGGCCGGGACAAAAGCCATCTCCTGGGGGCCTCCCCCCTGTTCTTCCATCCGTAAAGGGGCACCCCTTTACGGATGGAAGAACAGGGGGATCTTCGTAGTGGTGGGGTCGTGACGGAGGGGTCTGCGGGTTTGCCGCCACGTAGGCCAGTTGCCCCCACACCGGACCCTGGTGTCCCAGCGCCATGGAGGCAGAGGGCCGCTTATCAAGGGATGCAGGTGTCCTGCGGGGGTCAAGGGATGGCGTGGGCACTCCCCGGGCGAGGGCGGGCGCCTGGGCCCCAATAGCCCCTGGAAAAATCCCCAGCCCTGGCCCCCGTGGCTCCACTGGACTCCCCAGGTTCCTGCCATGGGGCCTGGTCCTGCTCACCCGGGCCCAGGTTCGCCGCAGGTGAAAGCCCTTTGCGGACGCCCAGGACCGGAGGCCGCGGATGCCTTCATGGGGAGGGGAGTTGAAGCTCTGCGGGACCGAGGTCGCAGCGGTCCCAGTCACTTCTTGTGAAGTTTAGGCCAGACTTTGGAGAGTGGAAGTAGCCAGGTCCAAGTTTGCGGCCTGGGTGCAGTGTGGGGCGATTTGAGCCACAACAAGACTCCTATCCGCTTAGGAGGGGGCATAGGCCTGACTCCCTGGGGCGAACCCGTCGGTGGGCATGGGTTCCACCACCTGGGTCGGCTCCACCTGGCAGGAAACCGTGGCCGGCCCCCCGCCCCCGCCCTGGGTCACCACGTCTCCCTGGGACCTCAGCCTCTGCGCGGGTGGGAGAACTGCTGGGAAGTGTGGTCCACGGGACAACGCTCGATCCTCAAGATGGAAGGGAGGGCTTCTGTTTCCCCGGACAGGTGCCCAGGGACCCTGTGAAACTGCTCTGACACCTCAAGGGTGGGTCACGTGACCCCAGGGAGGCTGGTGGCTGGGGAGCCTGAGTGCGCATGCGCGGCCCAGGTCTTGGCCCCAAAGCAGCTGGCCGCGGCTCGGAGAAAAGCCATCTCCTGGGGGCCTCCCCATGTTCTTCCAAACGTAAAGGGGAACCCTTTTACGGATGGAAGAACGGCGGGATATTCGCACTGGTGGGGACGGGAGGGAGGGGCCTACGGGTTTGCCTCCAGGTAGGCCAGTTTCTCGCACAGCGGGCCCAGGTGTCTGAGCCCCAGGGAGGCAGAGGGCCGCTTATCGCGTGATGCAGGTGTCCTGCCGGGGTCAAGGGACGGCGTGGGCACTCACCGGGCGACACAGGACGCCTGGCCCTTAGACAGGCCCCTGGAAAATCCCCCGCCCAGGCCCCCGGTCCCCAAGTCTGTCCTGCGCACACTGTGCGGGGCTGGGAGTGCTGCTGGCAAGTGTGGCCCAGGGGAAATCGAGCGGTCCTCTGGGTGGCAGGGTGGGCTTCCGTTACCCAGACAGGTGCCTAGGGTCCCTGTGAAAATGGTCTGACAGGTTAAGGGTGGGTCACGTGACCCGAGGGTGACTTGTGGTAGGGGAGCCTGAGTGCGGATGCGCGGCCAGGTCTAGGCCCGAAACTAACCAGCCGCGGCTCGGACAAAAGCCATCTCCTGGGGGCCTCCCCCCTGTTCTTCCATCCGTAAAGGGAGACTGCGTTACAGATGGAAGAACAGGGGGATCTTCGCAGTGGTGGGGACGAGACGGAGGGGTCTGCGGGTTTGCCGCCCCGCAGGCCAGTTGCTCGCACCCCGGCCCCTGGTGTCCCAGCCCCATGGAGGCAGAGGGCTGTTTATCGCGTGATGCAGGTGTCCTGCGGGGGTCAAGGGACGGCGTGGGCACTCCTCCAGCAAGAGAGGGCGCCAGGGCCCCGAGAGAGCCCCCAGGATAATCCCCAGCCCTGGCCCCCGTGGCTCCAGTGGCCTCCCCAGGCTCCTGCCATGGGGCCTGGACGTGCTCACCCGGGCCCAGGTGAGCCGCAGGTGAATGCCTTTTGTGGACGCCAAGGACCGGAGGCCGCGGATGCCTTCCCGGGGAGGGGGGTTCGAGCTCTGGGGGACCGAGGTCGCAGGGGTCCCATTCGCTTCTTGCATAGTTTAGGCCAGTCTTTACAGAGTGGAATCCGCCAGCTCCAAGTTTGCCGCCTGGGGCATGGTGGGGCCCTTTGAGCCAAAGCAAGACACTTAGCCGCTTAGGGGGAGGCATAGGCCTGAGTCCCCCGGGCAGAACCCGTCGGTGGACGTGGGTCGTGCCCGCCCGAGCGGAATCCACCTGGCTGGGCACCGTGGCCGGCCCCCGCCCCCGCCCTAGGTCCCCAGGTCTTCCCTGGGACCTCAGTCCCTGCGGGGGTGGGAGAACTGCTGGGAAGTGTGGTCCACGGGAAAACGCGCGGTCCTCTGGGTGGCAGGGAGGGCTTCCGTTTTCCCGGACACGACCTCAGGGACCCTGTGAACCTGGCAGGATATCTCCAGGGTGGAGCCCATGCCCGGAGGGAGGCTTGTGGTGGGGGGGCCTGCCTGCGCATGCGCAGCCCCACGTCTGGGCCCGAAACGAACCAGCCGCGGCCGGGACAAAAGCCATCTCCTGGGGGCCTCCCCCCTGTTCTTCCATCCGTAAAGGGGCACCCCTTTACGGATGGAAGAACAGGGGGATCTTCGTAGTGGTGGGGTCGTGACGGAGGGGTCTGCGGGTTTGCCGCCACGTAGGCCAGTTGCCCCCACCCCGGACCCTGGTGTCCCAGCGCCATGGAGGCAGAGGGCCGCTTATCAAGGGATGCAGGTGTCCTGCGGGGGTCAAGGGATGGCGTGGGCACTCCCCGGGCGAGGGCGGGCGCCTGGGCCCCAATAGCCCCTGGAAAAATCCCCAGCCCTGGCCCCCGTGGCTCCACTGGACTCCCCAGGTTCCTGCCATGGGGCCTGGTCCTGCTCACCCGGGCCCAGGTTCGCCGCAGGTGAAAGCCCTTTGCGGACGCCCAGGACCGGAGGCCGCGGATGCCTTCATGGGGAGGGGAGTTGAAGCTCTGCGGGACCGAGGTCGCAGCGGTCCCAGTCACTTCTTGTGAAGTTTAGGCCAGACTTTGGAGAGTGGAAGTAGCCAGGTCCAAGTTTGCGGCCTGGGTGCAGTGTGGGGCGATTTGAGCCACAACAAGACTCCTATCCGCTTAGGAGGGGGCATAGGCCTGACTCCCTGGGGCGAACCCGTCGGTGGGCATGGGTTCCACCACCTGGGTCGGCTCCACCTGGCAGGAAACCGTGGCCGGCCCCCCGCCCCCGCCCTGGGTCCCCACGTCTCCCTGGGACCTCAGCCTCTGCGCGGGTGGGAGAACTGCTGGGAAGTGTGGTCCACGGGACAACGCTCGATCCTCAAGATGGAAGGGAGGGCTTCTGTTTCCCCGGACAGGTGCCCAGGGACCCTGTGAAACTGCTCTGACACCTCAAGGGTGGGTCACGTGACCCCAGGGAGGCTGGTGGCTGGGGAGCCTGAGTGCGCATGCGCGGCCCAGGTCTTGGCCCCAAAGCAGCTGGCCGCGGCTCGGAGAAAAGCCATCTCCTGGGGGCCTCCCCATGTTCTTCCAAACGTAAAGGGGAACCCTTTTACGGATGGAAGAACGGCGGGATATTCGCACTGGTGGGGACGGGAGGGAGGGGCCTACGGGTTTGCCTCCAGGTAGGCCAGTTTCTCGCACAGCGGGCCCAGGTGTCTGAGCCCCAGGGAGGCAGAGGGCCGCTTATCGCGTGATGCAGGTGTCCTGCCGGGGTCAAGGGACGGCGTGGGCACTCACCGGGCGACACAGGACGCCTGGCCCTTAGACAGGCCCCTGGAAAATCCCCCGCCCAGGCCCCCGGTCCCCAAGTCTGTCCTGCGCACACTGTGCGGGGCTGGGAGTGCTGCTGGCAAGTGTGGCCCAGGGGAAATCGAGCGGTCCTCTGGGTGGCAGGGTGGGCTTCCGTTACCCAGACAGGTGCCTAGGGTCCCTGTGAAAATGGTCTGACAGGTTAAGGGTGGGTCACGTGACCCGAGGGTGACTTGTGGTAGGGGAGCCTGAGTGCGGATGCGCGGCCAGGTCTAGGCCCGAAACTAACCAGCCGCGGCTCGGACAAAAGCCATCTCCTGGGGGCCTCCCCCCTGTTCTTCCATCCGTAAAGGGAGACTGCGTTACAGATGGAAGAACAGGGGGATCTTCGCAGTGGTGGGGACGAGACGGAGGGGTCTGCGGGTTTGCCGCCCCGCAGGCCAGTTGCTCGCACCCCGGCCCCTGGTGTCCCAGCCCCATGGAGGCAGAGGGCTGTTTATCGCGTGATGCAGGTGTCCTGCGGGGGTCAAGGGACGGCGTGGGCACTCCTCCAGCAAGAGAGGGCGCCAGGGCCCCGAGAGAGCCCCCAGGATAATCCCCAGCCCTGGCCCCCGTGGCTCCAGTGGCCTCCCCAGGCTCCTGCCATGGGGCCTGGACGTGCTCACCCGGGCCCAGGTGAGCCGCAGGTGAATGCCTTTTGTGGACGCCAAGGACCGGAGGCCGCGGATGCCTTCCCGGGGAGGGGGGTTCGAGCTCTGGGGGACCGAGGTCGCAGGGGTCCCATTCGCTTCTTGCATAGTTTAGGCCAGTCTTTACAGAGTGGAATCCGCCAGCTCCAAGTTTGCCGCCTGGGGCATGGTGGGGCCCTTTGAGCCAAAGCAAGACACTTAGCCGCTTAGGGGGAGGCATAGGCCTGAGTCCCCCGGGCAGAAGCCGTCGGTGGACGTGGGTCGTGCCCGCCCGAGCGGAATCCACCTGGCTGGGCACCGTGGCCGGCCCCCGCCCCCGCCCTAGGTCCCCAGGTCTTCCCTGGGACCTCAGTCCCTGCGGGGGTGGGAGAACTGCTGGGAGTGTGGTCCACGGGAAAACGCGCGGTCCTCTGGGTGGCAGGGAGGGCTTCCGTTTTCCCGGACACGACCTCAGGGACCCTGTGAACCTGGCAGGATATCTCCAGGGTGGAGCCCATGCCCGGAGGGAGGCTTGTGGTGGGGGGGCCTGCCTGCGCATGCGCAGCCCCACGTCTGGGCCCGAAACGAACCAGCCGCGGCCGGGACAAAAGCCATCTCCTGGGGCCTCCCCCCTGTTCTTCCATCCGTAAAGGGGGACCCCTTTACGGATGGAAGAACAGGGGGATCTTCGTAGTGGTGGGGTCGTGACGGAGGGGTCTGCGGGTTTGCCGCCACGTAGGCCAGTTGCCCCCACCCCGGACCCTGGTGTCCCAGCGCCATGGAGGCAGAGGGCCGCTTATCAAGGGATGCAGGTGTCCTGCGGGGGTCAAGGGATGGCGTGGGCACTCCCCGGGCGAGGGCCGGCGCCTGGGCCCCAATAGCCCCTGGAAAAATCCCCAGCCCTGGCCCCCGTGGCTCCACTGGACTCCCCAGGTTCCTGCCATGGGGCCTGGTCCTGCTCACCCGGGCCCAGGTTCGCCGCAGGTGAAAGCCCTTTGCGGACGCCCAGGACCGGAGGCCGCGGATGCCTTCATGGGGAGGGGAGTTGAAGCTCTGCGGGACCGAGGTCGCAGCGGGTCCCAGTCACTTCTTGTGAAGTTTAGGCCAGACTTTGGAGAGTGGAAGTAGCCAGGTCCAAGTTTGCCGCCTGGGTGCAGGGTGGGGCGATTTGAGCCACAACAAGACTCCTATCCGCTTAGGAGGGGGCATAGGCCTGACTCCCTGGGGCGAACCCGTCGGTGGGCATGGGTTCCACCACCTGGGTCGGCTCCACCTGGCAGGAAACCGTGGCCGGCCCCCCGCCCCCGCCCTGGGTCCCCACGTCTCCCTGGGACCTCAGCCTCTGCGCGGGTGGGAGAACTGCTGGGAAGTGTGGTCCACGGGAAAACGCTCGATCCTCAAGATGGAAGGGAGGGCTTCTGTTTCCCCGGACAGGTGCCCAGGGACCCTGTGAAACTGCTCTGACACCTCAAGGGTGGGTCACGTGACCCCAGGGAGGCTGGTGGCTGGGGAGCCTGAGTGCGCATGCGCGGCCCCAGGTCTTGGCCCCAAAGCAGCTGGCCGCGTCTCGGAGAAAGCCATCTCCTGGGGGCCTCCCCATGTTCTTCCAAACGTAAAGGGGAACCCTTTTACGGATGGAAGAACGGCGGGATATTCGCACTGGTGGGGACGGGTAGGGAGGGGCCTACGGGTTTGCCTCCAGGTAGGCCAGTTTCTCGCACAGCGGGCCCAGGTGTCTGAGCCCCAGGGAGGCAGAGGGCCGCTTATCGCGTGATGCAGGTGTCCTGCCAGGGGTCAAGGGACGGCGTGGGCACTCACCGGGCGACACAGGACGCTCTGGCCCTTAGAGAGGCCCCTGGAAAATCCCCCGCCCAGGCCCCCGTCCCCAAGTCTGTCCTGCGCACACTGTGCGGGGCTGGGAGTGCTGCTGGCAAGTGTGGCCCAGGGGAAATCGAGCGGATCCTCTGGGTGGCAGGGTGGGCTTCCGTTACCCAGACAGGTGCCTAGGGTCCCTGTGAAATGGTCTGACAGGTTAAGGGTGGGTCACGTGACCCGAGGGTGACTTGTGGTAGGGGAGCCTGAGTGCGGATGCGCGGCCAGGTCTAGGCCCGAAACTAACCAGCCGCGGCTCGGACAAAAGCCATCTCCTGGGGGCCTCCCCCCTGTTCTTCCATCCGTAAAGGGAGACTGCGTTACAGATGGAAGAACAGGGGGATCTTCGCAGTGGTGGGGACGAGACGGAGGGGGTCTGCGGGTTTGCCGCCCCGCAGGCCAGTTGCTCGCACCCCGGCCCCTGGTGTCCCAGCCCCATGGAGGCAGAGGGCTGTTTATCGCGTGATGCAGGTGTCCTGCGGGGGTCAAGGGACGGCGTGGGCACTCCTCCAGCAAGAGAGGCGCCTGGGCCCCGAGAGAGCCCCCAGGATAATCCCCAGCCCTGGCCCCCGTGGCTCCAGTGGCCTCCCCAGGCTCCTGCCATGGGGCCTGGACCTGCTCACCCGGGCCCAGGTGAGCCGCAGGTGAATGCCTTTTGTGGACGCCAAGGACCGGAGGCCGCGGATGCCTTCCCGGGGAGGGGGGTTCGAGCTCTGGGGGACCGAGGTCGCAGGGGTCCCATTCGCTTCTTGCCATAGTTTAGGCCAGTCTTTACAGAGTGGAATCCGCCAGGTCCAAGTTTGCCGCCTGGGGCATGGTGGGGCCCTTTGAGCCAAAGCAAGACACCTTAGCCGCTTAGGGGGAGGCATAGGCCTGAGTCCCCCGGGCAGAAGCCGTCGGTGGACGTGGGTCGTGCCCGCCCGAGCGGAATCCACCTGGCTGGGCACCGTGGCCGGCCCCCGCCCCCGCCCTAGGTCCCCAGGTCTTCCCTGGGACCTCAGTCCCTGCGGGGGTGGGAGAACTGCTGGGAAGTGTGGTCCACGGGAAAACGCGCGGTCCTCTGGGTGGCAGGGAGGGCCTTCCGTTTTCCCGGACACGACCTCAGGGACCCTGTGAACCTGGCAGGATATCTCCAGGGTGGAGCCCATGCCCGGAGGGAGGCTTTGTGGTGGGGGGGCCTGCCTGCGCATGCGCAGCCCCACGTCTGGGCCCGAAACGAACCAGCCGCGGCCGGGACAAAAGCCATCTCCTGGGGGCCTCCCCCCTGTTCTTCCATCCGTAAAGGGGGACCCCTTTACGGATGGAAGAACAGGGGGATCTTCGTAGTGGTGGGGTCGTGACGGAGGGGTCTGCGGGTTTGCCGCCACGTAGGCCAGTTGCCCCCACCCCGGACCCTGGTGTCCCAGCGCCATGGAGGCAGAGGGCCGCTTATCAAGGGGATGCAGGTGTCCTGCGGGGGTCAAGGGATGGCGTGGGCACTCCCCGGGCGAGGGCCGGGCGCCTGGGCCCCCAATAGCCCCTGGAAAAATCCCCAGCCCTGGCCCCCGTGGCTCCACTGGACTCCCCAGGTTCCTGCCATGGGGCCTGGTCCTGCTCACCCGGGCCCAGGTTCGCCGCAGGTGAAAGCCCTTTGCGGACGCCCAGGACCGGAGGCCGCGGATGCCTTCATGGGGAGGGGAGTTGAAGCTCTGCGGGACCGAGGTCGCAGCGGTCCCCAGTCACTTCTTGTGAAGTTTAGGCCAGACTTTGGAGAGTGGAAGTAGCCAGGTCCAAGTTTGCGGCTGGGGCGATTTGAGCCACAACAAGACTCCTATCCGCTTAGGAGGGGGCATAGGCCTGACTCCCTGGGGCGAACCCGTCGGTGGGCATGGGTTCCACCACCTGGGTCGGCTCCACCTGGCAGGAAACCGTGGCCGGCCCCCCGCCCCCGCCCTGGGTCCCCACGTCTCCCTGGGACCTCAGCCTCTGCGCGGGTGGGAGAACTGCTGGGAAGTGTGGTCCACGGGAAAACGCTCGATCCTCAAGATGGAAGGGAGGGCTTCTGTTTCCCCGGACAGGTGCCCAGGGACCCTGTGAAACTGCTCTGACACCTCAAGGGTGGGTCACGTGACCCCAGGGAGGCTGGTGGCTGGGGAGCCTGAGTGCGCATGCGCGGCCCAGGTCTTGGCCCCAAAGCAGCTGGCCGCGGCTCGGAGAAAAGCCATCTCCTGGGGGCCTCCCCATGTTCTTCCAAACGTAAAGGGGAACCCTTTTACGGATGGAAGAACGGCGGGATATTCGCACTGGTGGGGACGGGAGGGAGGGGCCTACGGGTTTGCCTCCAGGTAGGCCAGTTTCTCGCACAGCGGGCCCAGGTGTCTGAGCCCCAGGGAGGCAGAGGGCCGCTTATCGCGTGATGCAGGTGTCCTGCCGGGGTCAAGGGACGGCGTGGGCACTCACCGGGCGACACAGGACGCCTGGCCCTTAGAGAGGCCCCTGGAAAATCCCCCGCCCAGGCCCCCGGTCCCCAAGTCTGTCCTGCGCACACTGTGCGGGGCTGGGAGTGCTGCTGGCAAGTGTGGCCCAGGGGAAATCGAGCGGTCCTCTGGGTGGCAGGGTGGGCTTCCGTTACCCAGACAGGTGCCTAGGGTCCCTGTGAAAATGGTCTGACAGGTTAAGGGTGGGTCACGTGACCCGAGGGTGACTTGTGGTAGGGGAGCCTGAGTGCGGATGCGCGGCCAGGTCTAGGCCCGAAACTAACCAGCCGCGGCTCGGACAAAAGCCATCTCCTGGGGGCCTCCCCCCTGTTCTTCCATCCGTAAAGGGAGACTGCGTTACAGATGGAAGAACAGGGGGATCTTCGCAGTGGTGGGGACGAGACGGAGGGGTCTGCGGGTTTGCCGCCCCGCAGGCCAGTTGCTCGCACCCCGGCCCCTGGTGTCCCAGCCCCATGGAGGCAGAGGGCTGTTTATCGCGTGATGCAGGTGTCCTGCGGGGGTCAAGGGACGGCGTGGGCACTCCTCCAGCAAGAGAGGGCGCCAGGGCCCCGAGAGAGCCCCCAGGATAATCCCCAGCCCTGGCCCCCGTGGCTCCAGTGGCCTCCCCAGGCTCCTGCCATGGGGCCTGGACGTGCTCACCCGGGCCCAGGTGAGCCGCAGGTGAATGCCTTTTGTGGACGCCAAGGACCGGAGGCCGCGGATGCCTTCCCGGGGAGGGGGGTTCGAGCTCTGGGGGACCGAGGTCGCAGGGGTCCCATTCGCTTCTTGCATAGTTTAGGCCAGTCTTTACAGAGTGGAATCCGCCAGGTCCAAGTTTGCCGCCTGGGGCATGGTGGGGCCCTTTGAGCCAAAGCAAGACACTTAGCCGCTTAGGGGGAGGCATAGGCCTGAGTCCCCCGGGCAGAAGCCGTCGGTGGACGTGGGTCGTGCCCGCCCGAGCGGAATCCACCTGGCTGGGCACCGTGGCCGGCCCCCGCCCCCGCCCTAGGTCCCCAGGTCTTCCCTGGGACCTCAGTCCCTGCGGGGGTGGGAGAACTGCTGGGAAGTGTGGTCCACGGGAAAACGCGCGGTCCTCTGGGTGGCAGGGAGGGCTTCCGTTTTCCCGGACACGACCTCAGGGACCCTGTGAACCTGGCAGGATATCTCCAGGGTGGAGCCCATGCCCGGAGGGAGGCTTGTGGTGGGGGGGCCTGCCTGCGCATGCGCAGCCCCACGTCTGGGCCCGAAACGAACCAGCCGCGGCCGGGACAAAAGCCATCTCCTGGGGGCCTCCCCCCTGTTCTTCCATCCGTAAAGGGGGACCCCTTTACGGATGGAAGAACAGGGGGATCTTCGTAGTGGTGGGGTCGTGACGGAGGGGTCTGCGGGTTTGCCGCCACGTAGGCCAGTTGCCCCCACCCCGGACCCTGGTGTCCCAGCGCCATGGAGGCAGAGGGCCGCTTATCAAGGGATGCAGGTGTCCTGCGGGGGTCAAGGGATGGCGTGGGCACTCCCCGGGCGAGGGCGGGCGCCTGGGCCCCAATAGCCCCTGGAAAAATCCCCAGCCCTGGCCCCCGTGGCTCCACTGGACTCCCCAGGTTCCTGCCATGGGGCCTGGTCCTGCTCACCCGGGCCCAGGTTCGCCGCAGGTGAAAGCCCTTTGCGGACGCCCAGGACCGGAGGCCGCGGATGCCTTCATGGGGAGGGGAGTTGAAGCTCTGCGGGACCGAGGTCGCAGCGGTCCCAGTCACTTCTTGTGAAGTTTAGGCCAGACTTTGGAGAGTGGAAGTAGCCAGGTCCAAGTTTGCCGCCTGGGTGCAGGGTGGGGCGATTTGAGCCACAACAAGACTCCTATCCGCTTAGGAGGGGGCATAGGCCTGACTCCCTGGGGCGAACCCGTCGGTGGGCATGGGTTCCACCACCTGGGTCGGCTCCACCTGGCAGGAAACCGTGGCCGGCCCCCCGCCCCCGCCCTGGGTCCCCACGTCTCCCTGGGACCTCAGCCTCTGCGCGGGTGGGAGAACTGCTGGGAAGTGTGGTCCACGGGAAAACGCTCGATCCTCAAGATGGAAGGGAGGGCTTCTGTTTCCCCGGACAGGTGCCCAGGGACCCTGTGAAACTGCTCTGACACCTCAAGGGTGGGTCACGTGACCCCAGGGAGGCTGGTGGCTGGGGAGCCTGAGTGCGCATGCGCGGCCCAGGTCTTGGCCCCAAAGCAGCTGGCCGCGGCTCGGAGAAAAGCCATCTCCTGGGGGCCTCCCCATGTTCTTCCAAACGTAAAGGGGAACCCTTTTACGGATGGAAGAACGGCGGGATATTCGCACTGGTGGGGACGGGAGGGAGGGGCCTACGGGTTTGCCTCCAGGTAGGCCAGTTTCTCGCACAGCGGGCCCAGGTGTCTGAGCCCCAGGGAGGCAGAGGGCCGCTTATCGCGTGATGCAGGTGTCCTGCCGGGGTCAAGGGACGGCGTGGGCACTCACCGGGCGACACAGGACGCCTGGCCCTTAGAGAGGCCCCTGGAAAATCCCCCGCCCAGGCCCCCGGTCCCCAAGTCTGTCCTGCGCACACTGTGCGGGGCTGGGAGTGCTGCTGGCAAGTGTGGCCCAGGGGAAATCGAGCGGTCCTCTGGGTGGCAGGGTGGGCTTCCGTTACCCAGACAGGTGCCTAGGGTCCCTGTGAAAATGGTCTGACAGGTTAAGGGTGGGTCACGTGACCCGAGGGTGACTTGTGGTAGGGGAGCCTGAGTGCGGATGCGCGGCCAGGTCTAGGCCCGAAACTAACCAGCCGCGGCTCGGACAAAAGCCATCTCCTGGGGGCCTCCCCCCTGTTCTTCCATCCGTAAAGGGAGACTGCGTTACAGATGGAAGAACAGGGGGATCTTCGCAGTGGTGGGGACGAGACGGAGGGGTCTGCGGGTTTGCCGCCCCGCAGGCCAGTTGCTCGCACCCCGGCCCCTGGTGTCCCAGCCCCATGGAGGCAGAGGGCTGTTTATCGCGTGATGCAGGTGTCCTGCGGGGGTCAAGGGACGGCGTGGGCACTCCTCCAGCAAGAGAGGGCGCCAGGGCCCCGAGAGAGCCCCCAGGATAATCCCCAGCCCTGGCCCCCGTGGCTCCAGTGGCCTCCCCAGGCTCCTGCCATGGGGCCTGGACGTGCTCACCCGGGCCCAGGTGAGCCGCAGGTGAATGCCTTTTGTGGACGCCAAGGACCGGAGGCCGCGGATGCCTTCCCGGGGAGGGGGGTTCGAGCTCTGGGGGACCGAGGTCGCAGGGGTCCCATTCGCTTCTTGCATAGTTTAGGCCAGTCTTTACAGAGTGGAATCCGCCAGGTCCAAGTTTGCCGCCTGGGGCATGGTGGGGCCCTTTGAGCCAAAGCAAGACACTTAGCCGCTTAGGGGGAGGCATAGGCCTGAGTCCCCCGGGCAGAAGCCGTCGGTGGACGTGGGTCGTGCCCGCCCGAGCGGAATCCACCTGGCTGGGCACCGTGGCCGGCCCCCGCCCCCGCCCTAGGTCCCCAGGTCTTCCCTGGGACCTCAGTCCCTGCGGGGGTGGGAGAACTGCTGGGAAGTGTGGTCCACGGGAAAACGCGCGGTCCTCTGGGTGGCAGGGAGGGCTTCCGTTTTCCCGGACACGACCTCAGGGACCCTGTGAACCTGGCAGGATATCTCCAGGGTGGAGCCCATGCCCGGAGGGAGGCTTGTGGTGGGGGGGCCTGCCTGCGCATGCGCAGCCCCACGTCTGGGCCCGAAACGAACCAGCCGCGGCCGGGACAAAAGCCATCTCCTGGGGGCCTCCCCCCTGTTCTTCCATCCGTAAAGGGGGACCCCTTTACGGATGGAAGAACAGGGGGATCTTCGTAGTGGTGGGGTCGTGACGGAGGGGTCTGCGGGTTTGCCGCCACGTAGGCCAGTTGCCCCCACCCCGGACCCTGGTGTCCCAGCGCCATGGAGGCAGAGGGCCGCTTATCAAGGGATGCAGGTGTCCTGCGGGGGTCAAGGGATGGCGTGGGCACTCCCCGGGCGAGGGCGGGCGCCTGGGCCCCAATAGCCCCTGGAAAAATCCCCAGCCCTGGCCCCCGTGGCTCCACTGGACTCCCCAGGTTCCTGCCATGGGGCCTGGTCCTGCTCACCCGGGCCCAGGTTCGCCGCAGGTGAAAGCCCTTTGCGGACGCCCAGGACCGGAGGCCGCGGATGCCTTCATGGGGAGGGGAGTTGAAGCTCTGCGGGACCGAGGTCGCAGCGGTCCCAGTCACTTCTTGTGAAGTTTAGGCCAGACTTTGGAGAGTGGAAGTAGCCAGGTCCAAGTTTGCGGCCTGGGTGCAGTGTGGGGCGATTTGAGCCACAACAAGACTCCTATCCGCTTAGGAGGGGGCATAGGCCTGACTCCCTGGGGCGAACCCGTCGGTGGGCATGGGTTCCACCACCTGGGTCGGCTCCACCTGGCAGGAAACCGTGGCCGGCCCCCCGCCCCCGCCCTGGGTCCCCACGTCTCCCTGGGACCTCAGCCTCTGCGCGGGTGGGAGAACTGCTGGGAAGTGTGGTCCACGGGAAAACGCTCGATCCTCAAGATGGAAGGGAGGGCTTCTGTTTCCCCGGACAGGTGCCCAGGGACCCTGTGAAACTGCTCTGACACCTCAAGGGTGGGTCACGTGACCCCAGGGAGGCTGGTGGCTGGGGAGCCTGAGTGCGCATGCGCGGCCCAGGTCTTGGCCCCAAAGCAGCTGGCCGCGGCTCGGAGAAAAGCCATCTCCTGGGGGCCTCCCCATGTTCTTCCAAACGTAAAGGGGAACCCTTTTACGGATGGAAGAACGGCGGGATATTCGCACTGGTGGGGACGGGAGGGAGGGGCCTACGGGTTTGCCTCCAGGTAGGCCAGTTTCTCGCACAGCGGGCCCAGGTGTCTGAGCCCCAGGGAGGCAGAGGGCCGCTTATCGCGTGATGCAGGTGTCCTGCCGGGGTCAAGGGACGGCGTGGGCACTCACCGGGCGACACAGGACGCCTGGCCCTTAGAGAGGCCCCTGGAAAATCCCCCGCCCAGGCCCCCGGTCCCCAAGTCTGTCCTGCGCACACTGTGCGGGGCTGGGAGTGCTGCTGGCAAGTGTGGCCCAGGGGAAATCGAGCGGTCCTCTGGGTGGCAGGGTGGGCTTCCGTTACCCAGACAGGTGCCTAGGGTCCCTGTGAAAATGGTCTGACAGGTTAAGGGTGGGTCACGTGACCCGAGGGTGACTTGTGGTAGGGGAGCCTGAGTGCGGATGCGCGGCCAGGTCTAGGCCCGAAACTAACCAGCCGCGGCTCGGACAAAAGCCATCTCCTGGGGGCCTCCCCCCTGTTCTTCCATCCGTAAAGGGAGACTGCGTTACAGATGGAAGAACAGGGGGATCTTCGCAGTGGTGGGGACGAGACGGAGGGGTCTGCGGGTTTGCCGCCCCGCAGGCCAGTTGCTCGCACCCCGGCCCCTGGTGTCCCAGCCCCATGGAGGCAGAGGGCTGTTTATCGCGTGATGCAGGTGTCCTGCGGGGGTCAAGGGACGGCGTGGGCACTCCTCCAGCAAGAGAGGGCGCCTGGGCCCCGAGAGAGCCCCCAGGATAATCCCCAGCCCTGGCCCCCGTGGCTCCAGTGGCCTCCCCAGGCTCCTGCCATGGGGCCGGGACCTGCTCACCCGGGCCCAGGTGAGCCGCAGGTGAATGCCTTTTGTGGACGCCAAGGACCGGAGGCCGCGGATGCCTTCCCGGGGAGGGGGGTTCGAGCTCTGGGGGACCGAGGTCGCAGGGGTCCCATTCGCTTCTTGCATAGTTTAGGCCAGTCTTTACAGAGTGGAATCCGCCAGGTCCAAGTTTGCCGCCTGGGGCATGGTGGGGCCCTTTGAGCCAAAGCAAGACACTTAGCCGCTTAGGGGGAGGCATAGGCCTGAGTCCCCCGGGCAGAAGCCGTCGGTGGACGTGGGTCGTGCCCGCCCGAGCGGAATCCACCTGGCTGGGCACCGTGGCCGGCCCCCGCCCCCGCCCTAGGTCCCCAGGTCTTCCCTGGGACCTCAGTCCCTGCGGGGGTGGGAGAACTGCTGGGAAGTGTGGTCCACGGGAAAACGCGCGGTCCTCTGGGTGGCAGGGAGGGCTTCCGTTTTCCCGGACACGACCTCAGGGACCCTGTGAACCTGGCAGGATATCTCCAGGGTGGAGCCCATGCCCGGAGGGAGGCTTGTGGTGGGGGGGCCTGCCTGCGCATGGGCAGCCCCACGTCTGGGCCCGAAACGAACCAGCCGCGGCCGGGACAAAAGCCATCTCCTGGGGGCCTCCCCCCTGTTCTTCCATCCGTAAAGGGGGACCCCTTTACGGATGGAAGAACAGGGGGATCTTCGTAGTGGTGGGGTCGTGACGGAGGGGTCTGCGGGTTTGCCGCCACGTAGGCCAGTTGCCCCCACCCCGGACCCTGGTGTCCCAGCGCCATGGAGGCAGAGGGCCGCTTATCAAGGGATGCAGGTGTCCTGCGGGGGTCAAGGGATGGCGTGGGCACTCCCCGGGCGAGGGCGGGCGCCTGGGCCCCAATAGCCCCTGGAAAAATCCCCAGCCCTGGCCCCCGTGGCTCCACTGGACTCCCCAGGTTCCTGCCATGGGGCCTGGTCCTGCTCACCCGGGCCCAGGTTCGCCGCAGGTGAAAGCCCTTTGCGGACGCCCAGGACCGGAGGCCGCGGATGCCTTCATGGGGAGGGGAGTTGAAGCTCTGCGGGACCGAGGTCGCAGCGGTCCCAGTCACTTCTTGTGAAGTTTAGGCCAGACTTTGGAGAGTGGAAGTAGCCAGGTCCAAGTTTGCGGCCTGGGTGCAGTGTGGGGCGATTTGAGCCACAACAAGACTCCTATCCGCTTAGGAGGGGGCATAGGCCTGACTCCCTGGGGCGAACCCGTCGGTGGGCATGGGTTCCACCACCTGGGTCGGCTCCACCTGGCAGGAAACCGTGGCCGGCCCCCCGCCCCCGCCCTGGGTCCCCACGTCTCCCTGGGACCTCAGCCTCTGCGCGGGTGGGAGAACTGCTGGGAAGTGTGGTCCACGGGAAAACGCTCGATCCTCAAGATGGAAGGGAGGGCTTCTGTTTCCCCGGACAGGTGCCCAGGGACCCTGTGAAACTGCTCTGACACCTCAAGGGTGGGTCACGTGACCCCAGGGAGGCTGGTGGCTGGGGAGCCTGAGTGCGCATGCGCGGCCCAGGTCTTGGCCCCAAAGCAGCTGGCCGCGGCTCGGAGAAAAGCCATCTCCTGGGGGCCTCCCCATGTTCTTCCAAACGTAAAGGGGAACCCTTTTACGGATGGAAGAACGGCGGGATATTCGCACTGGTGGGGACGGGAGGGAGGGGCCTACGGGTTTGCCTCCAGGTAGGCCAGTTTCTCGCACAGCGGGCCCAGGTGTCTGAGCCCCAGGGAGGCAGAGGGCCGCTTATCGCGTGATGCAGGTGTCCTGCCGGGGTCAAGGGACGGCGTGGGCACTCACCGGGCGACACAGGACGCCTGGCCCTTAGACAGGCCCCTGGAAAATCCCCCGCCCAGGCCCCCGGTCCCCAAGTCTGTCCTGCGCACACTGTGCGGGGCTGGGAGTGCTGCTGGCAAGTGTGGCCCAGGGGAAATCGAGCGGTCCTCTGGGTGGCAGGGTGGGCTTCCGTTACCCAGACAGGTGCCTAGGGTCCCTGTGAAAATGGTCTGACAGGTTAAGGGTGGGTCACGTGACCCGAGGGTGACTTGTGGTAGGGGAGCCTGAGTGCGGATGCGCGGCCAGGTCTAGGCCCGAAACTAACCAGCCGCGGCTCGGACAAAAGCCATCTCCTGGGGGCCTCCCCCCTGTTCTTCCATCCGTAAAGGGAGACTGCGTTACAGATGGAAGAACAGGGGGATCTTCGCAGTGGTGGGGACGAGACGGAGGGGTCTGCGGGTTTGCCGCCCCGCAGGCCAGTTGCTCGCACCCCGGCCCCTGGTGTCCCAGCCCCATGGAGGCAGAGGGCTGTTTATCGCGTGATGCAGGTGTCCTGCGGGGGTCAAGGGACGGCGTGGGCACTCCTCCAGCAAGAGAGGGCGCCTGGGCCCCGAGAGAGCCCCCAGGATAATCCCCAGCCCTGGCCCCCGTGGCTCCAGTGGCCTCCCCAGGCTCCTGCCATGGGGCCTGGACCTGCTCACCCGGGCCCAGGTGAGCCGCAGGTGAATGCCTTTTGTGGACGCCAAGGACCGGAGGCCGCGGATGCCTTCCCGGGGAGGGGGGTTCGAGCTCTGGGGGACCGAGGTCGCAGGGGTCCCATTCGCTTCTTGCATAGTTTAGGCCAGTCTTTACAGAGTGGAATCCGCCAGGTCCAAGTTTGCCGCCTGGGGCATGGTGGGGCCCTTTGAGCCAAAGCAAGACACTTAGCCGCTTAGGGGGAGGCATAGGCCTGAGTCCCCCGGGCAGAAGCCGTCGGTGGACGTGGGTCGTGCCCGCCCGAGCGGAATCCACCTGGCTGGGCACCGTGGCCGGCCCCCGCCCCCGCCCTAGGTCCCCAGGTCTTCCCTGGGACCTCAGTCCCTGCGGGGGTGGGAGAACTGCTGGGAAGTGTGGTCCACGGGAAAACGCGCGGTCCTCTGGGTGGCAGGGAGGGCTTCCGTTTTCCCGGACACGACCTCAGGGACCCTGTGAACCTGGCAGGATATCTCCAGGGTGGAGCCCATGCCCGGAGGGAGGCTTGTGGTGGGGGGGCCTGCCTGCGCATGCGCAGCCCCACGTCTGGGCCCGAAACGAACCAGCCGCGGCCGGGACAAAAGCCATCTCCTGGGGGCCTCCCCCCTGTTCTTCCATCCGTAAAGGGGGACCCCTTTACGGATGGAAGAACAGGGGGATCTTCGTAGTGGTGGGGTCGTGACGGAGGGGTCTGCGGGTTTGCCGCCACGTAGGCCAGTTGCCCCCACCCCGGACCCTGGTGTCCCAGCGCCATGGAGGCAGAGGGCCGCTTATCAAGGGATGCAGGTGTCCTGCGGGGGTCAAGGGATGGCGTGGGCACTCCCCGGGCGAGGGCGGGCGCCTGGGCCCCAATAGCCCCTGGAAAAATCCCCAGCCCTGGCCCCCGTGGCTCCACTGGACTCCCCAGGTTCCTGCCATGGGGCCTGGTCCTGCTCACCCGGGCCCAGGTTCGCCGCAGGTGAAAGCCCTTTGCGGACGCCCAGGACCGGAGGCCGCGGATGCCTTCATGGGGAGGGGAGTTGAAGCTGTGCGGGACCGAGGTCGCAGCGGTCCCAGTCACTTCTTGTGAAGTTTAGGCCAGACTTTGGAGAGTGGAAGTAGCCAGGTCCAAGTTTGCCGCCTGGGTGCAGGGTGGGGCGATTTGAGCCACAACAAGACTCCTATCCGCTTAGGAGGGGGCATAGGCCTGACTCCCTGGGGCGAACCCGTCGGTGGGCATGGGTTCCACCACCTGGGTCGGCTCCACCTGGCAGGAAACCGTGGCCGGCCCCCCGCCCCCGCCCTGGGTCCCCACGTCTCCCTGGGACCTCAGCCTCTGCGCGGGTGGGAGAACTGCTGGGAAGTGTGGTCCACGGGAAAACGCTCGATCCTCAAGATGGAAGGGAGGGCTTCTGTTTCCCCGGACAGGTGCCCAGGGACCCTGTGAAACTGCTCTGACACCTCAAGGGTGGGTCACGTGACCCCAGGGAGGCTGGTGGCTGGGGAGCCTGAGTGCGCATGCGCGGCCCAGGTCTTGGCCCCAAAGCAGCTGGCCGCGGCTCGGAGAAAAGCCATCTCCTGGGGGCCTCCCCATGTTCTTCCAAACATAAAGGAGAACCCTTTTACGGGTGGAAGAACGGCGGGATATTCGCACTGGTGGGGACGGGAGGGAGGGGCCTACGGGTTTGCCTCCAGGTAGGCCAGTTTCTCGCACAGCGGGCCCAGGTGTCTGAGCCCCAGGGAGGCAGAGGGCCGCTTATCGCGTGATGCAGGTGTCCTGCCGGGGTCAAGGGACGGCGTGGGCACTCACCGGGCGACACAGGACGCCTGGCCCTTAGAGAGGCCCCTGGAAAATCCCCCGCCCAGGCCCCCGGTCCCCAAGTCTGTCCTGCGCACACTGTGCGGGGCTGGGAGTGCTGCTGGCAAGTGTGGCCCAGGGGAAATCGAGCGGTCCTCTGGGTGGCAGGGTGGGCTTCCGTTACCCAGACAGGTGCCTAGGGTCCCTGTGAAAATGGTCTGACAGGTTAAGGGTGGGTCACGTGACCCGAGGGTGACTTGTGGTAGGGGAGCCTGAGTGCGGATGCGCGGCCAGGTCTAGGCCCGAAACTAACCAGCCGCGGCTCGGACAAAAGCCATCTCCTGGGGGCCTCCCCCCTGTTCTTCCATCCGTAAAGGGAGACTGCGTTACAGATGGAAGAACAGGGGGATCTTCGCAGTGGTGGGGACGAGACGGAGGGGTCTGCGGGTTTGCCGCCCCGCAGGCCAGTTGCTCGCACCCCGGCCCCTGGTGTCCCAGCCCCATGGAGGCAGAGGGCTGTTTATCGCGTGATGCAGGTGTCCTGCGGGGGTCAAGGGACGGCGTGGGCACTCCTCCAGCAAGAGAGGGCGCCTGGGCCCCGAGAGAGCCCCCAGGATAATCCCCAGCCCTGGCCCCCGTGGCTCCAGTGGCCTCCCCAGGCTCCTGCCATGGGGCCTGGACCTGCTCACCCGGGCCCAGGTGAGCCGCAGGTGAATGCCTTTTGTGGACGCCAAGGACCGGAGGCCGCGGATGCCTTCCCGGGGAGGGGGGTTCGAGCTCTGGGGGACCGAGGTCGCAGGGGTCCCATTCGCTTCTTGCATAGTTTAGGCCAGTCTTTACAGAGTGGAATCCGCCAGGTCCAAGTTTGCCGCCTGGGGCATGGTGGGGCCCTTTGAGCCAAAGCAAGACACTTAGCCGCTTAGGGGGAGGCATAGGCCTGAGTCCCCCGGGCAGAAGCCGTCGGTGGACGTGGGTCGTGCCCGCCCGAGCGGAATCCACCTGGCTGGGCACCGTGGCCGGCCCCCGCCCCCGCCCTAGGTCCCCAGGTCTTCCCTGGGACCTCAGTCCCTGCGGGGGTGGGAGAACTGCTGGGAAGTGTGGTCCACGGGAAAACGCGCGGTCCTCTGGGTGGCAGGGAGGGCTTCCGTTTTCCCGGACACGACCTCAGGGACCCTGTGAACCTGGCAGGATATCTCCAGGGTGGAGCCCATGCCCGGAGGGAGGCTTGTGGTGGGGGGGCCTGCCTGCGCATGGGCAGCCCCACGTCTGGGCCCGAAACGAACCAGCCGCGGCCGGGACAAAAGCCATCTCCTGGGGGCCTCCCCCCTGTTCTTCCATCCGTAAAGGGGGACCCCTTTACGGATGGAAGAACAGGGGGATCTTCGTAGTGGTGGGGTCGTGACGGAGGGGTCTGCGGGTTTGCCGCCACGTAGGCCAGTTGCCCCCACCCCGGACCCTGGTGTCCCAGCGCCATGGAGGCAGAGGGCCGCTTATCAAGGGATGCAGGTGTCCTGCGGGGGTCAAGGGATGGCGTGGGCACTCCCCGGGCGAGGGCGGGCGCCTGGGCCCCAATAGCCCCTGGAAAAATCCCCAGCCCTGGCCCCCGTGGCTCCACTGGACTCCCCAGGTTCCTGCCATGGGGCCTGGTCCTGCTCACCCGGGCCCAGGTTCGCCGCAGGTGAAAGCCCTTTGCGGACGCCCAGGACCGGAGGCCGCGGATGCCTTCATGGGGAGGGGAGTTGAAGCTCTGCGGGACCGAGGTCGCAGCGGTCCCAGTCACTTCTTGTGAAGTTTAGGCCAGACTTTGGAGAGTGGAAGTAGCCAGGTCCAAGTTTGCGGCCTGGGTGCAGTGTGGGGCGATTTGAGCCACAACAAGACTCCTATCCGCTTAGGAGGGGGCATAGGCCTGACTCCCTGGGGCGAACCCGTCGGTGGGCATGGGTTCCACCACCTGGGTCGGCTCCACCTGGCAGGAAACCGTGGCCGGCCCCCCGCCCCCGCCCTGGGTCCCCACGTCTCCCTGGGACCTCAGCCTCTGCGCGGGTGGGAGAACTGCTGGGAAGTGTGGTCCACGGGAAAACGCTCGATCCTCAAGATGGAAGGGAGGGCTTCTGTTTCCCCGGACAGGTGCCCAGGGACCCTGTGAAACTGCTCTGACACCTCAAGGGTGGGTCACGTGACCCCAGGGAGGCTGGTGGCTGGGGAGCCTGAGTGCGCATGCGCGGCCCAGGTCTTGGCCCCAAAGCAGCTGGCCGCGGCTCGGAGAAAAGCCATCTCCTGGGGGCCTCCCCATGTTCTTCCAAACGTAAAGGGGAACCCTTTTACGGATGGAAGAACGGCGGGATATTCGCACTGGTGGGGACGGGAGGGAGGGGCCTACGGGTTTGCCTCCAGGTAGGCCAGTTTCTCGCACAGCGGGCCCAGGTGTCTGAGCCCCAGGGAGGCAGAGGGCCGCTTATCGCGTGATGCAGGTGTCCTGCCGGGGTCAAGGGACGGCGTGGGCACTCACCGGGCGACACAGGACGCCTGGCCCTTAGAGAGGCCCCTGGAAAATCCCCCGCCCAGGCCCCCGGTCCCCAAGTCTGTCCTGCGCACACTGTGCGGGGCTGGGAGTGCTGCTGGCAAGTGTGGCCCAGGGGAAATCGAGCGGTCCTCTGGGTGGCAGGGTGGGCTTCCGTTACCCAGACAGGTGCCTAGGGTCCCTGTGAAAATGGTCTGACAGGTTAAGGGTGGGTCACGTGACCCGAGGGTGACTTGTGGTAGGGGAGCCTGAGTGCGGATGCGCGGCCAGGTCTAGGCCCGAAACTAACCAGCCGCGGCTCGGACAAAAGCCATCTCCTGGGGGCCTCCCCCCTGTTCTTCCATCCGTAAAGGGAGACTGCGTTACAGATGGAAGAACAGGGGGATCTTCGCAGTGGTGGGGACGAGACGGAGGGGTCTGCGGGTTTGCCGCCCCGCAGGCCAGTTGCTCGCACCCCGGCCCCTGGTGTCCCAGCCCCATGGAGGCAGAGGGCTGTTTATCGCGTGATGCAGGTGTCCTGCGGGGGTCAAGGGACGGCGTGGGCACTCCTCCAGCAAGAGAGGGCGCCTGGGCCCCGAGAGAGCCCCCAGGATAATCCCCAGCCCTGGCCCCCGTGGCTCCAGTGGCCTCCCCAGGCTCCTGCCATGGGGCCTGGACCTGCTCACCCGGGCCCAGGTGAGCCGCAGGTGAATGCCTTTTGTGGACGCCAAGGACCGGAGGCCGCGGATGCCTTCCCGGGGAGGGGGGTTCGAGCTCTGGGGGACCGAGGTCGCAGGGGTCCCATTCGCTTCTTGCATAGTTTAGGCCAGTCTTTACAGAGTGGAATCCGCCAGGTCCAAGTTTGCCGCCTGGGGCATGGTGGGGCCCTTTGAGCCAAAGCAAGACACTTAGCCGCTTAGGGGGAGGCATAGGCCTGAGTCCCCCGGGCAGAAGCCGTCGGTGGACGTGGGTCGTGCCCGCCCGAGCGGAATCCACCTGGCTGGGCACCGTGGCCGGCCCCCGCCCCCGCCCTAGGTCCCCAGGTCTTCCCTGGGACCTCAGTCCCTGCGGGGGTGGGAGAACTGCTGGGAAGTGTGGTCCACGGGAAAACGCGCGGTCCTCTGGGTGGCAGGGAGGGCTTCCGTTTTCCCGGACACGACCTCAGGGACCCTGTGAACCTGGCAGGATATCTCCAGGGTGGAGCCCATGCCCGGAGGGAGGCTTGTGGTGGGGGGGCCTGCCTGCGCATGCGCAGCCCCACGTCTGGGCCCGAAACGAACCAGCCGCGGCCGGGACAAAAGCCATCTCCTGGGGGCCTCCCCCCTGTTCTTCCATCCGTAAAGGGGGACCCCTTTACGGATGGAAGAACAGGGGGATCTTCGTAGTGGTGGGGTCGTGACGGAGGGGTCTGCGGGTTTGCCGCCACGTAGGCCAGTTGCCCCCACCCCGGACCCTGGTGTCCCAGCGCCATGGAGGCAGAGGGCCGCTTATCAAGGGATGCAGGTGTCCTGCGGGGGTCAAGGGATGGCGTGGGCACTCCCCGGGCGAGGGCGGGCGCCTGGGCCCCAATAGCCCCTGGAAAAATCCCCAGCCCTGGCCCCCGTGGCTCCACTGGACTCCCCAGGTTCCTGCCATGGGGCCTGGTCCTGCTCACCCGGGCCCAGGTTCGCCGCAGGTGAAAGCCCTTTGCGGACGCCCAGGACCGGAGGCCGCGGATGCCTTCATGGGGAGGGGAGTTGAAGCTGTGCGGGACCGAGGTCGCAGCGGTCCCAGTCACTTCTTGTGAAGTTTAGGCCAGACTTTGGAGAGTGGAAGTAGCCAGGTCCAAGTTTGCCGCCTGGGTGCAGGGTGGGGCGATTTGAGCCACAACAAGACTCCTATCCGCTTAGGAGGGGGCATAGGCCTGACTCCCTGGGGCGAACCCGTCGGTGGGCATGGGTTCCACCACCTGGGTCGGCTCCACCTGGCAGGAAACCGTGGCCGGCCCCCCGCCCCCGCCCTGGGTCCCCACGTCTCCCTGGGACCTCAGCCTCTGCGCGGGTGGGAGAACTGCTGGGAAGTGTGGTCCACGGGAAAACGCTCGATCCTCAAGATGGAAGGGAGGGCTTCTGTTTCCCCGGACAGGTGCCCAGGGACCCTGTGAAACTGCTCTGACACCTCAAGGGTGGGTCACGTGACCCCAGGGAGGCTGGTGGCTGGGGAGCCTGAGTGCGCATGCGCGGCCCAGGTCTTGGCCCCAAAGCAGCTGGCCGCGGCTCGGAGAAAAGCCATCTCCTGGGGGCCTCCCCATGTTCTTCCAAACATAAAGGAGAACCCTTTTACGGGTGGAAGAACGGCGGGATATTCGCACTGGTGGGGACGGGAGGGAGGGGCCTACGGGTTTGCCTCCAGGTAGGCCAGTTTCTCGCACAGCGGGCCCAGGTGTCTGAGCCCCAGGGAGGCAGAGGGCCGCTTATCGCGTGATGCAGGTGTCCTGCCGGGGTCAAGGGACGGCGTGGGCACTCACCGGGCGACACAGGACGCCTGGCCCTTAGAGAGGCCCCTGGAAAATCCCCCGCCCAGGCCCCCGGTCCCCAAGTCTGTCCTGCGCACACTGTGCGGGGCTGGGAGTGCTGCTGGCAAGTGTGGCCCAGGGGAAATCGAGCGGTCCTCTGGGTGGCAGGGTGGGCTTCCGTTACCCAGACAGGTGCCTAGGGTCCCTGTGAAAATGGTCTGACAGGTTAAGGGTGGGTCACGTGACCCGAGGGTGACTTGTGGTAGGGGAGCCTGAGTGCGGATGCGCGGCCAGGTCTAGGCCCGAAACTAACCAGCCGCGGCTCGGACAAAAGCCATCTCCTGGGGGCCTCCCCCCTGTTCTTCCATCCGTAAAGGGAGACTGCGTTACAGATGGAAGAACAGGGGGATCTTCGCAGTGGTGGGGACGAGACGGAGGGGTCTGCGGGTTTGCCGCCCCGCAGGCCAGTTGCTCGCACCCCGGCCCCTGGTGTCCCAGCCCCATGGAGGCAGAGGGCTGTTTATCGCGTGATGCAGGTGTCCTGCGGGGGTCAAGGGACGGCGTGGGCACTCCTCCAGCAAGAGAGGGCGCCTGGGCCCCGAGAGAGCCCCCAGGATAATCCCCAGCCCTGGCCCCCGTGGCTCCAGTGGCCTCCCCAGGCTCCTGCCATGGGGCCTGGACCTGCTCACCCGGGCCCAGGTGAGCCGCAGGTGAATGCCTTTTGTGGACGCCAAGGACCGGAGGCCGCGGATGCCTTCCCGGGGAGGGGGGTTCGAGCTCTGGGGGACCGAGGTCGCAGGGGTCCCATTCGCTTCTTGCATAGTTTAGGCCAGTCTTTACAGAGTGGAATCCGCCAGGTCCAAGTTTGCCGCCTGGGGCATGGTGGGGCCCTTTGAGCCAAAGCAAGACACTTAGCCGCTTAGGGGGAGGCATAGGCCTGAGTCCCCCGGGCAGAAGCCGTCGGTGGACGTGGGTCGTGCCCGCCCGAGCGGAATCCACCTGGCTGGGCACCGTGGCCGGCCCCCGCCCCCGCCCTAGGTCCCCAGGTCTTCCCTGGGACCTCAGTCCCTGCGGGGGTGGGAGAACTGCTGGGAAGTGTGGTCCACGGGAAAACGCGCGGTCCTCTGGGTGGCAGGGAGGGCTTCCGTTTTCCCGGACACGACCTCAGGGACCCTGTGAACCTGGCAGGATATCTCCAGGGTGGAGCCCATGCCCGGAGGGAGGCTTGTGGTGGGGGGGCCTGCCTGCGCATGCGCAGCCCCACGTCTGGGCCCGAAACGAACCAGCCGCGGCCGGGACAAAAGCCATCTCCTGGGGGCCTCCCCCCTGTTCTTCCATCCGTAAAGGGGGACCCCTTTACGGATGGAAGAACAGGGGGATCTTCGTAGTGGTGGGGTCGTGACGGAGGGGTCTGCGGGTTTGCCGCCACGTAGGCCAGTTGCCCCCACCCCGGACCCTGGTGTCCCAGCGCCATGGAGGCAGAGGGCCGCTTATCAAGGGATGCAGGTGTCCTGCGGGGGTCAAGGGATGGCGTGGGCACTCCCCGGGCGAGGGCGGGCGCCTGGGCCCCAATAGCCCCTGGAAAAATCCCCAGCCCTGGCCCCCGTGGCTCCACTGGACTCCCCAGGTTCCTGCCATGGGGCCTGGTCCTGCTCACCCGGGCCCAGGTTCGCCGCAGGTGAAAGCCCTTTGCGGACGCCCAGGACCGGAGGCCGCGGATGCCTTCATGGGGAGGGGAGTTGAAGCTGTGCGGGACCGAGGTCGCAGCGGTCCCAGTCACTTCTTGTGAAGTTTAGGCCAGACTTTGGAGAGTGGAAGTAGCCAGGTCCAAGTTTGCCGCCTGGGTGCAGGGTGGGGCGATTTGAGCCACAACAAGACTCCTATCCGCTTAGGAGGGGGCATAGGCCTGACTCCCTGGGGCGAACCCGTCGGTGGGCATGGGTTCCACCACCTGGGTCGGCTCCACCTGGCAGGAAACCGTGGCCGGCCCCCCGCCCCCGCCCTGGGTCCCCACGTCTCCCTGGGACCTCAGCCTCTGCGCGGGTGGGAGAACTGCTGGGAAGTGTGGTCCACGGGAAAACGCTCGATCCTCAAGATGGAAGGGAGGGCTTCTGTTTCCCCGGACAGGTGCCCAGGGACCCTGTGAAACTGCTCTGACACCTCAAGGGTGGGTCACGTGACCCCAGGGAGGCTGGTGGCTGGGGAGCCTGAGTGCGCATGCGCGGCCCAGGTCTTGGCCCCAAAGCAGCTGGCCGCGGCTCGGAGAAAAGCCATCTCCTGGGGGCCTCCCCATGTTCTTCCAAACGTAAAGGGGAACCCTTTTACGGATGGAAGAACGGCGGGATATTCGCACTGGTGGGGACGGGAGGGAGGGGCCTACGGGTTTGCCTCCAGGTAGGCCAGTTTCTCGCACAGCGGGCCCAGGTGTCTGAGCCCCAGGGAGGCAGAGGGCCGCTTATCGCGTGATGCAGGTGTCCTGCCGGGGTCAAGGGACGGCGTGGGCACTCACCGGGCGACACAGGACGCCTGGCCCTTAGAGAGGCCCCTGGAAAATCCCCCGCCCAGGCCCCCGGTCCCCAAGTCTGTCCTGCGCACACTGTGCGGGGCTGGGAGTGCTGCTGGCAAGTGTGGCCCAGGGGAAATCGAGCGGTCCTCTGGGTGGCAGGGTGGGCTTCCGTTACCCAGACAGGTGCCTAGGGTCCCTGTGAAAATGGTCTGACAGGTTAAGGGTGGGTCACGTGACCCGAGGGTGACTTGTGGTAGGGGAGCCTGAGTGCGGATGCGCGGCCAGGTCTAGGCCCGAAACTAACCAGCCGCGGCTCGGACAAAAGCCATCTCCTGGGGGCCTCCCCCCTGTTCTTCCATCCGTAAAGGGAGACTGCGTTACAGATGGAAGAACAGGGGGATCTTCGCAGTGGTGGGGACGAGACGGAGGGGTCTGCGGGTTTGCCGCCCCGCAGGCCAGTTGCTCGCACCCCGGCCCCTGGTGTCCCAGCCCCATGGAGGCAGAGGGCTGTTTATCGCGTGATGCAGGTGTCCTGCGGGGGTCAAGGGACGGCGTGGGCACTCCTCCAGCAAGAGAGGGCGCCTGGGCCCCGAGAGAGCCCCCAGGATAATCCCCAGCCCTGGCCCCCGTGGCTCCAGTGGCCTCCCCAGGCTCCTGCCATGGGGCCTGGACCTGCTCACCCGGGCCCAGGTGAGCCGCAGGTGAATGCCTTTTGTGGACGCCAAGGACCGGAGGCCGCGGATGCCTTCCCGGGGAGGGGGGTTCGAGCTCTGGGGGACCGAGGTCGCAGGGGTCCCATTCGCTTCTTGCATAGTTTAGGCCAGTCTTTACAGAGTGGAATCCGCCAGCTCCAAGTTTGCCGCCTGGGGCATGGTGGGGCCCTTTGAGCCAAAGCAAGACACTTAGCCGCTTAGGGGGAGGCATAGGCCTGAGTCCCCCGGGCAGAAGCCGTCGGTGGACGTGGGTCGTGCCCGCCCGAGCGGAATCCACCTGGCTGGGCACCGTGGCCGGCCCCCGCCCCCGCCCTAGGTCCCCAGGTCTTCCCTGGGACCTCAGTCCCTGCGGGGGTGGGAGAACTGCTGGGAAGTGTGGTCCACGGGAAAACGCGCGGTCCTCTGGGTGGCAGGGAGGGCTTCCGTTTTCCCGGACACGACCTCAGGGACCCTGTGAACCTGGCAGGATATCTCCAGGGTGGAGCCCATGCCCGGAGGGAGGCTTGTGGTGGGGGGGCCTGCCTGCGCATGCGCAGCCCCACGTCTGGGCCCGAAACGAACCAGCCGCGGCCGGGACAAAAGCCATCTCCTGGGGGCCTCCCCCCTGTTCTTCCATCCGTAAAGGGGGACCCCTTTACGGATGGAAGAACAGGGGGATCTTCGTAGTGGTGGGGTCGTGACGGAGGGGTCTGCGGGTTTGCCGCCACGTAGGCCAGTTGCCCCCACCCCGGACCCTGGTGTCCCAGCGCCATGGAGGCAGAGGGCCGCTTATCAAGGGATGCAGGTGTCCTGCGGGGGTCAAGGGATGGCGTGGGCACTCCCCGGGCGAGGGCGGGCGCCTGGGCCCCAATAGCCCCTGGAAAAATCCCCAGCCCTGGCCCCCGTGGCTCCACTGGACTCCCCAGGTTCCTGCCATGGGGCCTGGTCCTGCTCACCCGGGCCCAGGTTCGCCGCAGGTGAAAGCCCTTTGCGGACGCCCAGGACCGGAGGCCGCGGATGCCTTCATGGGGAGGGGAGTTGAAGCTCTGCGGGACCGAGGTCGCAGCGGTCCCAGTCACTTCTTGTGAAGTTTAGGCCAGACTTTGGAGAGTGGAAGTAGCCAGGTCCAAGTTTGCCGCCTGGGTGCAGGGTGGGGCGATTTGAGCCACAACAAGACTCCTATCCGCTTAGGAGGGGGCATAGGCCTGACTCCCTGGGGCGAACCCGTCGGTGGGCATGGGTTCCACCACCTGGGTCGGCTCCACCTGGCAGGAAACCGTGGCCGGCCCCCCGCCCCCGCCCTGGGTCCCCACGTCTCCCTGGGACCTCAGCCTCTGCGCGGGTGGGAGAACTGCTGGGAAGTGTGGTCCACGGGAAAACGCTCGATCCTCAAGATGGAAGGGAGGGCTTCTGTTTCCCCGGACAGGTGCCCAGGGACCCTGTGAAACTGCTCTGACACCTCAAGGGTGGGTCACGTGACCCCAGGGAGGCTGGTGGCTGGGGAGCCTGAGTGCGCATGCGCGGCCCAGGTCTTGGCCCCAAAGCAGCTGGCCGCGGCTCGGAGAAAAGCCATCTCCTGGGGGCCTCCCCATGTTCTTCCAAACGTAAAGGGGAACCCTTTTACGGATGGAAGAACGGCGGGATATTCGCACTGGTGGGGACGGGAGGGAGGGGCCTACGGGTTTGCCTCCAGGTAGGCCAGTTTCTCGCACAGCGGGCCCAGGTGTCTGAGCCCCAGGGAGGCAGAGGGCCGCTTATCGCGTGATGCAGGTGTCCTGCCGGGGTCAAGGGACGGCGTGGGCACTCACCGGGCGACACAGGACGCCTGGCCCTTAGAGAGGCCCCTGGAAAATCCCCCGCCCAGGCCCCCGGTCCCCAAGTCTGTCCTGCGCACACTGTGCGGGGCTGGGAGTGCTGCTGGCAAGTGTGGCCCAGGGGAAATCGAGCGGTCCTCTGGGTGGCAGGGTGGGCTTCCGTTACCCAGACAGGTGCCTAGGGTCCCTGTGAAAATGGTCTGACAGGTTAAGGGTGGGTCACGTGACCCGAGGGTGACTTGTGGTAGGGGAGCCTGAGTGCGGATGCGCGGCCAGGTCTAGGCCCGAAACTAACCAGCCGCGGCTCGGACAAAAGCCATCTCCTGGGGGCCTCCCCCCTGTTCTTCCATCCGTAAAGGGAGACTGCGTTACAGATGGAAGAACGGGGGATCTTCGCAGTGGTGGGGACGAGACGGAGGGGTCTGCGGGTTTGCCGCCCCGCAGGCCAGTTGCTCGCACCCCGGCCCCTGGTGTCCCAGCCCCATGGAGGCAGAGGGCTGTTTATCGCGTGATGCAGGTGTCCTGCGGGGGTCAAGGGACGGCGTGGGCACTCCTCCAGCAAGAGAGGGCGCCTGGGCCCCGAGAGAGCCCCCAGGATAATCCCCAGCCCTGGCCCCCGTGGCTCCAGTGGCCTCCCCAGGCTCCTGCCATGGGGCCTGGACCTGCTCACCCGGGCCCAGGTGAGCCGCAGGTGAATGCCTTTTGTGGACGCCAAGGACCGGAGGCCGCGGATGCCTTCCCGGGGAGGGGGGTTCGAGCTCTGGGGGACCGAGGTCGCAGGGGTCCCATTCGCTTCTTGCATAGTTTAGGCCAGTCTTTACAGAGTGGAATCCGCCAGGTCCAAGTTTGCCGCCTGGGGCATGGTGGGGCCCTTTGAGCCAAAGCAAGACACTTAGCCGCTTAGGGGGAGGCATAGGCCTGAGTCCCCCGGGCAGAAGCCGTCGGTGGACGTGGGTCGTGCCCGCCCGAGCGGAATCCACCTGGCTGGGCACCGTGGCCGGCCCCCGCCCCCGCCCTAGGTCCCCAGGTCTTCCCTGGGACCTCAGTCCCTGCGGGGGTGGGAGAACTGCTGGGAAGTGTGGTCCACGGGAAAACGCGCGGTCCTCTGGGTGGCAGGGAGGGCTTCCGTTTTCCCGGACACGACCTCAGGGACCCTGTGAACCTGGCAGGATATCTCCAGGGTGGAGCCCATGCCCGGAGGGAGGCTTGTGGTGGGGGGGCCTGCCTGCGCATGCGCAGCCCCACGTCTGGGCCCGAAACGAACCAGCCGCGGCCGGGACAAAAGCCATCTCCTGGGGGCCTCCCCCCTGTTCTTCCATCCGTAAAGGGGGACCCCTTTACGGATGGAAGAACAGGGGGATCTTCGTAGTGGTGGGGTCGTGACGGAGGGGTCTGCGGGTTTGCCGCCACGTAGGCCAGTTGCCCCCACCCCGGACCCTGGTGTCCCAGCGCCATGGAGGCAGAGGGCCGCTTATCAAGGGATGCAGGTGTCCTGCGGGGGTCAAGGGATGGCGTGGGCACTCCCCGGGCGAGGGCGGGCGCCTGGGCCCCAATAGCCCCTGGAAAAATCCCCAGCCCTGGCCCCCGTGGCTCCACTGGACTCCCCAGGTTCCTGCCATGGGGCCTGGTCCTGCTCACCCGGGCCCAGGTTCGCCGCAGGTGAAAGCCCTTTGCGGACGCCCAGGACCGGAGGCCGCGGATGCCTTCATGGGGAGGGGAGTTGAAGCTCTGCGGGACCGAGGTCGCAGCGGTCCCAGTCACTTCTTGTGAAGTTTAGGCCAGACTTTGGAGAGTGGAAGTAGCCAGGTCCAAGTTTGCGGCCTGGGTGCAGTGTGGGGCGATTTGAGCCACAACAAGACTCCTATCCGCTTAGGAGGGGGCATAGGCCTGACTCCCTGGGGCGAACCCGTCGGTGGGCATGGGTTCCACCACCTGGGTCGGCTCCACCTGGCAGGAAACCGTGGCCGGCCCCCCCCCCCCCGCCCTGGGTCCCCACGTCTCCCTGGGACCTCAGCCTCTGCGCGGGTGGGAGAACTGCTGGGAAGTGTGGTCCACGGGACAACGCTCGATCCTCAAGATGGAAGGGAGGGCTTCTGTTTCCCCGGACAGGTGCCCAGGGACCCTGTGAAACTGCTCTGACACCTCAAGGGTGGGTCACGTGACCCCAGGGAGGCTGGTGGCTGGGGAGCCTGAGTGCGCATGCGCGTCCCAGGTCTTGGCCCCAAAGCAGCTGGCCGCGGCTCGGAGAAAAGCCATCTCCTGGGGGCCTCCCCATGTTCTTCCAAACGTAAAGGGGAACCCTTTTACGGATGGAAGAACGGCGGGATATTCGCACTGGTGGGGACGGGAGGGAGGGGCCTACGGGTTTGCCTCCAGGTAGGCCAGTTTCTCGCACAGCGGGCCCAGGTGTCTGAGCCCCAGGGAGGCAGAGGGCCGCTTATCGCGTGATGCAGGTGTCCTGCCGGGGTCAAGGGACGGCGTGGGCACTCACCGGGCGACACAGGACGCCTGGCCCTTAGAGAGGCCCCTGGAAAATCCCCCGCCCAGGCCCCCGGTCCCCAAGTCTGTCCTGCGCACACTGTGCGGGGCTGGGAGTGCTGCTGGCAAGTGTGGCCCAGGGGAAATCGAGCGGTCCTCTGGGTGGCAGGGTGGGCTTCCGTTACCCAGACAGGTGCCTAGGGTCCCTGTGAAAATGGTCTGACAGGTTAAGGGTGGGTCACGTGACCCGAGGGTGACTTGTGGTAGGGGAGCCTGAGTGCGGATGCGCGGCCAGGTCTAGGCCCGAAACTAACCAGCCGCGGCTCGGACAAAAGCCATCTCCTGGGGGCCTCCCCCCTGTTCTTCCATCCGTAAAGGGAGACTGCGTTACAGATGGAAGAACAGGGGGATCTTCGCAGTGGTGGGGACGAGACGGAGGGGTCTGCGGGTTTGCCGCCCCGCAGGCCAGTTGCTCGCACCCCGGCCCCTGGTGTCCCAGCCCCATGGAGGCAGAGGGCTGTTTATCGCGTGATGCAGGTGTCCTGCGGGGGTCAAGGGACGGCGTGGGCACTCCTCCAGCAAGAGAGGGCGCCTGGGCCCCGAGAGAGCCCCCAGGATAATCCCCAGCCCTGGCCCCCGTGGCTCCAGTGGCCTCCCCAGGCTCCTGCCATGGGGCCTGGACCTGCTCACCCGGGCCCAGGTGAGCCGCAGGTGAATGCCTTTTGTGGACGCCAAGGACCGGAGGCCGCGGATGCCTTCCCGGGGAGGGGGGTTCGAGCTCTGGGGGACCGAGGTCGCAGGGGTCCCATTCGCTTCTTGCATAGTTTAGGCCAGTCTTTACAGAGTGGAATCCGCCAGCTCCAAGTTTGCCGCCTGGGGCATGGTGGGGCCCTTTGAGCCAAAGCAAGACACTTAGCCGCTTAGGGGGAGGCATAGGCCTGAGTCCCCCGGGCAGAAGCCGTCGGTGGACGTGGGTCGTGCCCGCCCGAGCGGAATCCACCTGGCTGGGCACCGTGGCCGGCCCCCGCCCCCGCCCTAGGTCCCCAGGTCTTCCCTGGGACCTCAGTCCCTGCGGGGGTGGGAGAACTGCTGGGAAGTGTGGTCCACGGGAAAACGCGCGGTCCTCTGGGTGGCAGGGAGGGCTTCCGTTTTCCCGGACACGACCTCAGGGACCCTGTGAACCTGGCAGGATATCTCCAGGGTGGAGCCCATGCCCGGAGGGAGGCTTGTGGTGGGGGGGCCTGCCTGCGCATGCGCAGCCCCACGTCTGGGCCCGAAACGAACCAGCCGCGGCCGGGACAAAAGCCATCTCCTGGGGGCCTCCCCCCTGTTCTTCCATCCGTAAAGGGGGACCCCTTTACGGATGGAAGAACAGGGGGATCTTCGTAGTGGTGGGGTCGTGACGGAGGGGTCTGCGGGTTTGCCGCCACGTAGGCCAGTTGCCCCCACCCCGGACCCTGGTGTCCCAGCGCCATGGAGGCAGAGGGCCGCTTATCAAGGGATGCAGGTGTCCTGCGGGGGTCAAGGGATGGCGTGGGCACTCCCCGGGCGAGGGCGGGCGCCTGGGCCCCAATAGCCCCTGGAAAAATCCCCAGCCCTGGCCCCCGTGGCTCCACTGGACTCCCCAGGTTCCTGCCATGGGGCCTGGTCCTGCTCACCCGGGCCCAGGTTCGCCGCAGGTGAAAGCCCTTTGCGGACGCCCAGGACCGGAGGCCGCGGATGCCTTCATGGGGAGGGGAGTTGAAGCTCTGCGGGACCGAGGTCGCAGCGGTCCCAGTCACTTCTTGTGAAGTTTAGGCCAGACTTTGGAGAGTGGAAGTAGCCAGGTCCAAGTTTGCCGCCTGGGTGCAGGGTGGGGCGATTTGAGCCACAACAAGACTCCTATCCGCTTAGGAGGGGGCATAGGCCTGACTCCCTGGGGCGAACCCGTCGGTGGGCATGGGTTCCACCACCTGGGTCGGCTCCACCTGGCAGGAAACCGTGGCCGGCCCCCCCCCCCCCCGCCCTGGGTCCCCACGTCTCCCTGGGACCTCAGCCTCTGCGCGGGTGGGAGAACTGCTGGGAAGTGTGGTCCACGGGACAACGCTCGATCCTCAAGATGGAAGGGAGGGCTTCTGTTTCCCCGGACAGGTGCCCAGGGACCCTGTGAAACTGCTCTGACACCTCAAGGGTGGGTCACGTGACCCCAGGGAGGCTGGTGGCTGGGGAGCCTGAGTGCGCATGCGCGGCCCAGGTCTTGGCCCCAAAGCAGCTGGCCGCGGCTCGGAGAAAAGCCATCTCCTGGGGGCCTCCCCATGTTCTTCCAAACGTAAAGGGGAACCCTTTTACGGATGGAAGAACGGCGGGATATTCGCACTGGTGGGGACGGGAGGGAGGGGCCTACGGGTTTGCCTCCAGGTAGGCCAGTTTCTCGCACAGCGGGCCCAGGTGTCTGAGCCCCAGGGAGGCAGAGGGCCGCTTATCGCGTGATGCAGGTGTCCTGCCGGGGTCAAGGGACGGCGTGGGCACTCACCGGGCGACACAGGACGCCTGGCCCTTAGAGAGGCCCCTGGAAAATCCCCCGCCCAGGCCCCCGGTCCCCAAGTCTGTCCTGCGCACACTGTGCGGGGCTGGGAGTGCTGCTGGCAAGTGTGGCCCAGGGGAAATCGAGCGGTCCTCTGGGTGGCAGGGTGGGCTTCCGTTACCCAGACAGGTGCCTAGGGTCCCTGTGAAAATGGTCTGACAGGTTAAGGGTGGGTCACGTGACCCGAGGGTGACTTGTGGTAGGGGAGCCTGAGTGCGGATGCGCGGCCAGGTCTAGGCCTGAAACTAACCAGCCGCGGCTCGGACAAAAGCCATCTCCTGGGGGCCTCCCCCCTGTTCTTCCATCCGTAAAGGGAGACTGCGTTACAGATGGAAGAACAGGGGGATCTTCGCAGTGGTGGGGACGAGACGGAGGGGTCTGCGGGTTTGCCGCCCCGCAGGCCAGTTGCTCGCACCCCGGCCCCTGGTGTCCCAGCCCCATGGAGGCAGAGGGCTGTTTATCGCGTGATGCAGGTGTCCTGCGGGGGTCAAGGGACGGCGTGGGCACTCCTCCAGCAAGAGAGGGCGCCTGGGCCCCGAGAGAGCCCCCAGGATAATCCCCAGCCCTGGCCCCCGTGGCTCCAGTGGCCTCCCCAGGCTCCTGCCATGGGGCCTGGACCTGCTCACCCGGGCCCAGGTGAGCCGCAGGTGAATGCCTTTTGTGGACGCCAAGGACCGGAGGCCGCGGATGCCTTCCCGGGGAGGGGGGTTCGAGCTCTGGGGGACCGAGGTCGCAGGGGTCCCATTCGCTTCTTGCATAGTTTAGGCCAGTCTTTACAGAGTGGAATCCGCCAGGTCCAAGTTTGCCGCCTGGGGCATGGTGGGGCCCTTTGAGCCAAAGCAAGACACTTAGCCGCTTAGGGGGAGGCATAGGCCTGAGTCCCCCGGGCAGAAGCCGTCGGTGGACGTGGGTCGTGCCCGCCCGAGCGGAATCCACCTGGCTGGGCACCGTGGCCGGCCCCCGCCCCCGCCCTAGGTCCCCAGGTCTTCCCTGGGACCTCAGTCCCTGCGGGGGTGGGAGAACTGCTGGGAAGTGTGGTCCACGGGAAAACGCGCGGTCCTCTGGGTGGCAGGGAGGGCTTCCGTTTTCCCGGACACGACCTCAGGGACCCTGTGAACCTGGCAGGATATCTCCAGGGTGGAGCCCATGCCCGGAGGGAGGCTTGTGGTGGGGGGGCCTGCCTGCGCATGCGCAGCCCCACGTCTGGGCCCGAAACGAACCAGCCGCGGCCGGGACAAAAGCCATCTCCTGGGGGCCTCCCCCCTGTTCTTCCATCCGTAAAGGGGGACCCCTTTACGGATGGAAGAACAGGGGGATCTTCGTAGTGGTGGGGTCGTGACGGAGGGGTCTGCGGGTTTGCCGCCACGTAGGCCAGTTGCCCCCACCCCGGACCCTGGTGTCCCAGCGCCATGGAGGCAGAGGGCCGCTTATCAAGGGATGCAGGTGTCCTGCGGGGGTCAAGGGATGGCGTGGGCACTCCCCGGGCGAGGGCGGGCGCCTGGGCCCCAATAGCCCCTGGAAAAATCCCCAGCCCTGGCCCCCGTGGCTCCACTGGACTCCCCAGGTTCCTGCCATGGGGCCTGGTCCTGCTCACCCGGGCCCAGGTTCGCCGCAGGTGAAAGCCCTTTGCGGACGCCCAGGACCGGAGGCCGCGGATGCCTTCATGGGGAGGGGAGTTGAAGCTCTGCGGGACCGAGGTCGCAGCGGTCCCAGTCACTTCTTGTGAAGTTTAGGCCAGACTTTGGAGAGTGGAAGTAGCCAGGTCCAAGTTTGCGGCCTGGGTGCAGTGTGGGGCGATTTGAGCCACAACAAGACTCCTATCCGCTTAGGAGGGGGCATAGGCCTGACTCCCTGGGGCGAACCCGTCGGTGGGCATGGGTTCCACCACCTGGGTCGGCTCCACCTGGCAGGAAACCGTGGCCGGCCCCCCGCCCCCGCCCTGGGTCCCCACGTCTCCCTGGGACCTCAGCCTCTGCGCGGGTGGGAGAACTGCTGGGAAGTGTGGTCCACGGGACAACGCTCGATCCTCAAGATGGAAGGGAGGGCTTCTGTTTCCCCGGACAGGTGCCCAGGGACCCTGTGAAACTGCTCTGACACCTCAAGGGTGGGTCACGTGACCCCAGGGAGGCTGGTGGCTGGGGAGCCTGAGTGCGCATGCGCGGCCCAGGTCTTGGCCCCAAAGCAGCTGGCCGCGGCTCGGAGAAAAGCCATCTCCTGGGGGCCTCCCCATGTTCTTCCAAACGTAAAGGGGAACCCTTTTACGGATGGAAGAACGGCGGGATATTCGCACTGGTGGGGACGGGAGGGAGGGGCCTACGGGTTTGCCTCCAGGTAGGCCAGTTTCTCGCACAGCGGGCCCAGGTGTCTGAGCCCCAGGGAGGCAGAGGGCCGCTTATCGCGTGATGCAGGTGTCCTGCCGGGGTCAAGGGACGGCGTGGGCACTCACCGGGCGACACAGGACGCCTGGCCCTTAGAGAGGCCCCTGGAAAATCCCCCGCCCAGGCCCCCGGTCCCCAAGTCTGTCCTGCGCACACTGTGCGGGGCTGGGAGTGCTGCTGGCAAGTGTGGCCCAGGGGAAATCGAGCGGTCCTCTGGGTGGCAGGGTGGGCTTCCGTTACCCAGACAGGTGCCTAGGGTCCCTGTGAAAATGGTCTGACAGGTTAAGGGTGGGTCACGTGACCCGAGGGTGACTTGTGGTAGGGGAGCCTGAGTGCGGATGCGCGGCCAGGTCTAGGCCCGAAACTAACCAGCCGCGGCTCGGACAAAAGCCATCTCCTGGGGGCCTCCCCCCTGTTCTTCCATCCGTAAAGGGAGACTGCGTTACAGATGGAAGAACAGGGGGATCTTCGCAGTGGTGGGGACGAGACGGAGGGGTCTGCGGGTTTGCCGCCCCGCAGGCCAGTTGCTCGCACCCCGGCCCCTGGTGTCCCAGCCCCATGGAGGCAGAGGGCTGTTTATCGCGTGATGCAGGTGTCCTGCGGGGGTCAAGGGACGGCGTGGGCACTCCTCCAGCAAGAGAGGGCGCCTGGGCCCCGAGAGAGCCCCCAGGATAATCCCCAGCCCTGGCCCCCGTGGCTCCAGTGGCCTCCCCAGGCTCCTGCCATGGGGCCTGGACCTGCTCACCCGGGCCCAGGTGAGCCGCAGGTGAATGCCTTTTGTGGACGCCAAGGACCGGAGGCCGCGGATGCCTTCCCGGGGAGGGGGGTTCGAGCTCTGGGGGACCGAGGTCGCAGGGGTCCCATTCGCTTCTTGCATAGTTTAGGCCAGTCTTTACAGAGTGGAATCCGCCAGGTCCAAGTTTGCCGCCTGGGGCATGGTGGGGCCCTTTGAGCCAAAGCAAGACACTTAGCCGCTTAGGGGGAGGCATAGGCCTGAGTCCCCCGGGCAGAAGCCGTCGGTGGACGTGGGTCGTGCCCGCCCGAGCGGAATCCACCTGGCTGGGCACCGTGGCCGGCCCCCGCCCCCGCCCTAGGTCCCCAGGTCTTCCCTGGGACCTCAGTCCCTGCGGGGGTGGGAGAACTGCTGGGAAGTGTGGTCCACGGGAAAACGCGCGGTCCTCTGGGTGGCAGGGAGGGCTTCCGTTTTCCCGGACACGACCTCAGGGACCCTGTGAACCTGGCAGGATATCTCCAGGGTGGAGCCCATGCCCGGAGGGAGGCTTGTGGTGGGGGGGCCTGCCTGCGCATGCGCAGCCCCACGTCTGGGCCCGAAACGAACCAGCCGCGGCCGGGACAAAAGCCATCTCCTGGGGGCCTCCCCCCTGTTCTTCCATCCGTAAAGGGGGACCCCTTTACGGATGGAAGAACAGGGGGATCTTCGTAGTGGTGGGGTCGTGACGGAGGGGTCTGCGGGTTTGCCGCCACGTAGGCCAGTTGCCCCCACCCCGGACCCTGGTGTCCCAGCGCCATGGAGGCAGAGGGCCGCTTATCAAGGGATGCAGGTGTCCTGCGGGGGTCAAGGGATGGCGTGGGCACTCCCCGGGCGAGGGCGGGCGCCTGGGCCCCAATAGCCCCTGGAAAAATCCCCAGCCCTGGCCCCCGTGGCTCCACTGGACTCCCCAGGTTCCTGCCATGGGGCCTGGTCCTGCTCACCCGGGCCCAGGTTCGCCGCAGGTGAAAGCCCTTTGCGGACGCCCAGGACCGGAGGCCGCGGATGCCTTCATGGGGAGGGGAGTTGAAGCTCTGCGGGACCGAGGTCGCAGCGGTCCCAGTCACTTCTTGTGAAGTTTAGGCCAGACTTTGGAGAGTGGAAGTAGCCAGGTCCAAGTTTGCGGCCTGGGTGCAGTGTGGGGCGATTTGAGCCACAACAAGACTCCTATCCGCTTAGGAGGGGGCATAGGCCTGACTCCCTGGGGCGAACCCGTCGGTGGGCATGGGTTCCACCACCTGGGTCGGCTCCACCTGGCAGGAAACCGTGGCCGGCCCCCCGCCCCCGCCCTGGGTCCCCACGTCTCCCTGGGACCTCAGCCTCTGCGCGGGTGGGAGAACTGCTGGGAAGTGTGGTCCACGGGACAACGCTCGATCCTCAAGATGGAAGGGAGGGCTTCTGTTTCCCCGGACAGGTGCCCAGGGACCCTGTGAAACTGCTCTGACACCTCAAGGGTGGGTCACATGACCCCAGGGAGGCTGGTGGCTGGGGAGCCTGAGTGCGCATGCGCGGCCCAGGTCTTGGCCCCAAAGCAGCTGGCCGCGGCTCGGAGAAAAGCCATCTCCTGGGGGCCTCCCCATGTTCTTCCAAACGTAAAGGGGAACCCTTTTACGGATGGAAGAACGGCGGGATATTCGCACTGGTGGGGACGGGAGGGAGGGGCCTACGGGTTTGCCTCCAGGTAGGCCAGTTTCTCGCACAGCGGGCCCAGGTGTCTGAGCCCCAGGGAGGCAGAGGGCCGCTTATCGCGTGATGCAGGTGTCCTGCCGGGGTCAAGGGACGGCGTGGGCACTCACCGGGCGACACAGGACGCCTGGCCCTTAGAGAGGCCCCTGGAAAATCCCCCGCCCAGGCCCCCGGTCCCCAAGTCTGTCCTGCGCACACTGTGCGGGGCTGGGAGTGCTGCTGGCAAGTGTGGCCCAGGGGAAATCGAGCGGTCCTCTGGGTGGCAGGGTGGGCTTCCGTTACCCAGACAGGTGCCTAGGGTCCCTGTGAAAATGGTCTGACAGGTTAAGGGTGGGTCACGTGACCCGAGGGTGACTTGTGGTAGGGGAGCCTGAGTGCGGATGCGCGGCCAGGTCTAGGCCCGAAACTAACCAGCCGCGGCTCGGACAAAAGCCATCTCCTGGGGGCCTCCCCCCTGTTCTTCCATCCGTAAAGGGAGACTGCGTTACAGATGGAAGAACAGGGGGATCTTCGCAGTGGTGGGGACGAGACGGAGGGGTCTGCGGGTTTGCCGCCCCGCAGGCCAGTTGCTCGCACCCCGGCCCCTGGTGTCCCAGCCCCATGGAGGCAGAGGGCTGTTTATCGCGTGATGCAGGTGTCCTGCGGGGGTCAAGGGACGGCGTGGGCACTCCTCCAGCAAGAGAGGGCGCCTGGGCCCCGAGAGAGCCCCCAGGATAATCCCCAGCCCTGGCCCCCGTGGCTCCAGTGGCCTCCCCAGGCTCCTGCCATGGGGCCTGGACCTGCTCACCCGGGCCCAGGTGAGCCGCAGGTGAATGCCTTTTGTGGACGCCAAGGACCGGAGGCCGCGGATGCCTTCCCGGGGAGGGGGGTTCGAGCTCTGGGGGACCGAGGTCGCAGGGGTCCCATTCGCTTCTTGCATAGTTTAGGCCAGTCTTTACAGAGTGGAATCCGCCAGGTCCAAGTTTGCCGCCTGGGGCATGGTGGGGCCCTTTGAGCCAAAGCAAGACACTTAGCCGCTTAGGGGGAGGCATAGGCCTGAGTCCCCCGGGCAGAAGCCGTCGGTGGACGTGGGTCGTGCCCGCCCGAGCGGAATCCACCTGGCTGGGCACCGTGGCCGGCCCCCGCCCCCGCCCTAGGTCCCCAGGTCTTCCCTGGGACCTCAGTCCCTGCGGGGGTGGGAGAACTGCTGGGAAGTGTGGTCCACGGGAAAACGCGCGGTCCTCTGGGTGGCAGGGAGGGCTTCCGTTTTCCCGGACACGACCTCAGGGACCCTGTGAACCTGGCAGGATATCTCCAGGGTGGAGCCCATGCCCGGAGGGAGGCTTGTGGTGGGGGGGCCTGCCTGCGCATGCGCAGCCCCACGTCCGGGCCCGAAACGAACCAGCCGCGGCCGGGACAAAAGCCATCTCCTGGGGGCCTCCCCCCTGTTCTTCCATCCGTAAAGGGGGACCCCTTTACGGATGGAAGAACAGGGGGATCTTCGTAGTGGTGGGGTCGTGACGGAGGGGTCTGCGGGTTTGCCGCCACGTAGGCCAGTTGCCCCCACCCCGGACCCTGGTGTCCCAGCGCCATGGAGGCAGAGGGCCGCTTATCAAGGGATGCAGGTGTCCTGCGGGGGTCAAGGGATGGCGTGGGCACTCCCCGGGCGAGGGCGGGCGCCTGGGCCCCAATAGCCCCTGGAAAAATCCCCAGCCCTGGCCCCCGTGGCTCCACTGGACTCCCCAGGTTCCTGCCATGGGGCCTGGTCCTGCTCACCCGGGCCCAGGTTCGCCGCAGGTGAAAGCCCTTTGCGGACGCCCAGGACCGGAGGCCGCGGATGCCTTCATGGGGAGGGGAGTTGAAGCTCTGCGGGACCGAGGTCGCAGCGGTCCCAGTCACTTCTTGTGAAGTTTAGGCCAGACTTTGGAGAGTGGAAGTAGCCAGGTCCAAGTTTGCCGCCTGGGTGCAGGGTGGGGCGATTTGAGCCACAACAAGACTCCTATCCGCTTAGGAGGGGGCATAGGCCTGACTCCCTGGGGCGAACCCGTCGGTGGGCATGGGTTCCACCACCTGGGTCGGCTCCACCTGGCAGGAAACCGTGGCCGGCCCCCCCCCCCCCCGCCCTGGGTCCCCACGTCTCCCTGGGACCTCAGCCTCTGCGCGGGTGGGAGAACTGCTGGGAAGTGTGGTCCACGGGACAACGCTCGATCCTCAAGATGGAAGGGAGGGCTTCTGTTTCCCCGGACAGGTGCCCAGGGACCCTGTGAAACTGCTCTGACACCTCAAGGGTGGGTCACGTGACCCCAGGGAGGCTGGTGGCTGGGGAGCCTGAGTGCGCATGCGCGGCCCAGGTCTTGGCCCCAAAGCAGCTGGCCGCGGCTCGGAGAAAAGCCATCTCCTGGGGGCCTCCCCATGTTCTTCCAAACGTAAAGGGGAACCCTTTTACGGATGGAAGAACGGCGGGATATTCGCACTGGTGGGGACGGGAGGGAGGGGCCTACGGGTTTGCCTCCAGGTAGGCCAGTTTCTCGCACAGCGGGCCCAGGTGTCTGAGCCCCAGGGAGGCAGAGGGCCGCTTATCGCGTGATGCAGGTGTCCTGCCGGGGTCAAGGGACGGCGTGGGCACTCACCGGGCGACACAGGACGCCTGGCCCTTAGAGAGGCCCCTGGAAAATCCCCCGCCCAGGCCCCCGGTCCCCAAGTCTGTCCTGCGCACACTGTGCGGGGCTGGGAGTGCTGCTGGCAAGTGTGGCCCAGGGGAAATCGAGCGGTCCTCTGGGTGGCAGGGTGGGCTTCCGTTACCCAGACAGGTGCCTAGGGTCCCTGTGAAAATGGTCTGACAGGTTAAGGGTGGGTCACGTGACCCGAGGGTGACTTGTGGTAGGGGAGCCTGAGTGCGGATGCGCGGCCAGGTCTAGGCCCGAAACTAACCAGCCGCGGCTCGGACAAAAGCCATCTCCTGGGGGCCTCCCCCCTGTTCTTCCATCCGTAAAGGGAGACTGCGTTACAGATGGAAGAACAGGGGGATCTTCGCAGTGGTGGGGACGAGACGGAGGGGTCTGCGGGTTTGCCGCCCCGCAGGCCAGTTGCTCGCACCCCGGCCCCTGGTGTCCCAGCCCCATGGAGGCAGAGGGCTGTTTATCGCGTGATGCAGGTGTCCTGCGGGGGTCAAGGGACGGCGTGGGCACTCCTCCAGCAAGAGAGGGCGCCTGGGCCCCGAGAGAGCCCCCAGGATAATCCCCAGCCCTGGCCCCCGTGGCTCCAGTGGCCTCCCCAGGCTCCTGCCATGGGGCCTGGACCTGCTCACCCGGGCCCAGGTGAGCCGCAGGTGAATGCCTTTTGTGGACGCCAAGGACCGGAGGCCGCGGATGCCTTCCCGGGGAGGGGGGTTCGAGCTCTGGGGGACCGAGGTCGCAGGGGTCCCATTCGCTTCTTGCATAGTTTAGGCCAGTCTTTACAGAGTGGAATCCGCCAGGTCCAAGTTTGCCGCCTGGGGCATGGTGGGGCCCTTTGAGCCAAAGCAAGACACTTAGCCGCTTAGGGGGAGGCATAGGCCTGAGTCCCCCGGGCAGAAGCCGTCGGTGGACGTGGGTCGTGCCCGCCCGAGCGGAATCCACCTGGCTGGGCACCGTGGCCGGCCCCCGCCCCCGCCCTAGGTCCCCAGGTCTTCCCTGGGACCTCAGTCCCTGCGGGGGTGGGAGAACTGCTGGGAAGTGTGGTCCACGGGAAAACGCGCGGTCCTCTGGGTGGCAGGGAGGGCTTCCGTTTTCCCGGACACGACCTCAGGGACCCTGTGAACCTGGCAGGATATCTCCAGGGTGGAGCCCATGCCCGGAGGGAGGCTTGTGGTGGGGGGGCCTGCCTGCGCATGCGCAGCCCCACGTCCGGGCCCGAAACGAACCAGCCGCGGCCGGGACAAAAGCCATCTCCTGGGGGCCTCCCCCCTGTTCTTCCATCCGTAAAGGGGGACCCCTTTACGGATGGAAGAACAGGGGGATCTTCGTAGTGGTGGGGTCGTGACGGAGGGGTCTGCGGGTTTGCCGCCACGTAGGCCAGTTGCCCCCACCCCGGACCCTGGTGTCCCAGCGCCATGGAGGCAGAGGGCCGCTTATCAAGGGATGCAGGTGTCCTGCGGGGGTCAAGGGATGGCGTGGGCACTCCCCGGGCGAGGGCGGGCGCCTGGGCCCCAATAGCCCCTGGAAAAATCCCCAGCCCTGGCCCCCGTGGCTCCACTGGACTCCCCAGGTTCCTGCCATGGGGCCTGGTCCTGCTCACCCGGGCCCAGGTTCGCCGCAGGTGAAAGCCCTTTGCGGACGCCCAGGACCGGAGGCCGCGGATGCCTTCATGGGGAGGGGAGTTGAAGCTCTGCGGGACCGAGGTCGCAGCGGTCCCAGTCACTTCTTGTGAAGTTTAGGCCAGACTTTGGAGAGTGGAAGTAGCCAGGTCCAAGTTTGCCGCCTGGGTGCAGGGTGGGGCGATTTGAGCCACAACAAGACTCCTATCCGCTTAGGAGGGGGCATAGGCCTGACTCCCTGGGGCGAACCCGTCGGTGGGCATGGGTTCCACCACCTGGGTCGGCTCCACCTGGCAGGAAACCGTGGCCGGCCCCCCCCCCCCCCCCCGCCCTGGGTCCCCACGTCTCCCTGGGACCTCAGCCTCTGCGCGGGTGGGAGAACTGCTGGGAAGTGTGGTCCACGGGACAACGCTCGATCCTCAAGATGGAAGGGAGGGCTTCTGTTTCCCCGGACAGGTGCCCAGGGACCCTGTGAAACTGCTCTGACACCTCAAGGGTGGGTCACGTGACCCCAGGGAGGCTGGTGGCTGGGGAGCCTGAGTGCGCATGCGCGGCCCAGGTCTTGGCCCCAAAGCAGCTGGCCGCGGCTCGGAGAAAAGCCATCTCCTGGGGGCCTCCCCATGTTCTTCCAAACGTAAAGGGGAACCCTTTTACGGATGGAAGAACGGCGGGATATTCGCACTGGTGGGGACGGGAGGGAGGGGCCTACGGGTTTGCCTCCAGGTAGGCCAGTTTCTCGCACAGCGGGCCCAGGTGTCTGAGCCCCAGGGAGGCAGAGGGCCGCTTATCGCGTGATGCAGGTGTCCTGCCGGGGTCAAGGGACGGCGTGGGCACTCACCGGGCGACACAGGACGCCTGGCCCTTAGAGAGGCCCCTGGAAAATCCCCCGCCCAGGCCCCCGGTCCCCAAGTCTGTCCTGCGCACACTGTGCGGGGCTGGGAGTGCTGCTGGCAAGTGTGGCCCAGGGGAAATCGAGCGGTCCTCTGGGTGGCAGGGTGGGCTTCCGTTACCCAGACAGGTGCCTAGGGTCCCTGTGAAAATGGTCTGACAGGTTAAGGGTGGGTCACGTGACCCGAGGGTGACTTGTGGTAGGGGAGCCTGAGTGCGGATGCGCGGCCAGGTCTAGGCCCGAAACTAACCAGCCGCGGCTCGGACAAAAGCCATCTCCTGGGGGCCTCCCCCCTGTTCTTCCATCCGTAAAGGGAGACTGCGTTACAGATGGAAGAACAGGGGGATCTTCGCAGTGGTGGGGACGAGACGGAGGGGTCTGCGGGTTTGCCGCCCCGCAGGCCAGTTGCTCGCACCCCGGCCCCTGGTGTCCCAGCCCCATGGAGGCAGAGGGCTGTTTATCGCGTGATGCAGGTGTCCTGCGGGGGTCAAGGGACGGCGTGGGCACTCCTCCAGCAAGAGAGGGCGCCTGGGCCCCGAGAGAGCCCCCAGGATAATCCCCAGCCCTGGCCCCCGTGGCTCCAGTGGCCTCCCCAGGCTCCTGCCATGGGGCCTGGACCTGCTCACCCGGGCCCAGGTGAGCCGCAGGTGAATGCCTTTTGTGGACGCCAAGGACCGGAGGCCGCGGATGCCTTCCCGGGGAGGGGGGTTCGAGCTCTGGGGGACCGAGGTCGCAGGGGTCCCATTCGCTTCTTGCATAGTTTAGGCCAGTCTTTACAGAGTGGAATCCGCCAGGTCCAAGTTTGCCGCCTGGGGCATGGTGGGGCCCTTTGAGCCAAAGCAAGACACTTAGCCGCTTAGGGGGAGGCATAGGCCTGAGTCCCCCGGGCAGAAGCCGTCGGTGGACGTGGGTCGTGCCCGCCCGAGCGGAATCCACCTGGCTGGGCACCGTGGCCGGCCCCCGCCCCCGCCCTAGGTCCCCAGGTCTTCCCTGGGACCTCAGTCCCTGCGGGGGTGGGAGAACTGCTGGGAAGTGTGGTCCACGGGAAAACGCGCGGTCCTCTGGGTGGCAGGGAGGGCTTCCGTTTTCCCGGACACGACCTCAGGGACCCTGTGAACCTGGCAGGATATCTCCAGGGTGGAGCCCATGCCCGGAGGGAGGCTTGTGGTGGGGGGGCCTGCCTGCGCATGCGCAGCCCCACGTCCGGGCCCGAAACGAACCAGCCGCGGCCGGGACAAAAGCCATCTCCTGGGGGCCTCCCCCCTGTTCTTCCATCCGTAAAGGGGTCCCCCTTTACGGATGGAAGAACAGGGGGATCTTCGTAGTGGTGGGGTCGTGACGGAGGGGTCTGCGGGTTTGCCGCCACGTAGGCCAGTTGCCCCCACCCCGGACCCTGGTGTCCCAGCGCCATGGAGGCAGAGGGCCGCTTATCAAGGGATGCAGGTGTCCTGCGGGGGTCAAGGGATGGCGTGGGCACTCCCCGGGCGAGGGCGGGCGCCTGGGCCCCAATAGCCCCTGGAAAAATCCCCAGCCCTGGCCCCCGTGGCTCCACTGGACTCCCCAGGTTCCTGCCATGGGGCCTGGTCCTGCTCACCCGGGCCCAGGTTCGCCGCAGGTGAAAGCCCTTTGCGGACGCCCAGGACCGGAGGCCGCGGATGCCTTCATGGGGAGGGGAGTTGAAGCTCTGCGGGACCGAGGTCGCAGCGGTCCCAGTCACTTCTTGTGAAGTTTAGGCCAGACTTTGGAGAGTGGAAGTAGCCAGGTCCAAGTTTGCCGCCTGGGTGCAGGGTGGGGCGATTTGAGCCACAACAAGACTCCTATCCGCTTAGGAGGGGGCATAGGCCTGACTCCCTGGGGCGAACCCGTCGGTGGGCATGGGTTCCACCACCTGGGTCGGCTCCACCTGGCAGGAAACCGTGGCCGGCCCCCCCCCCCCCGCCCTGGGTCCCCTCGTCTCCCTGGGACCTCAGCCTCTGCGCGGGTGGGAGAACTGCTGGGAAGTGTGGTCCACGGGACAACGCTCGATCCTCAAGATGGAAGGGAGGGCTTCTGTTTCCCCGGACAGGTGCCCAGGGACCCTGTGAAACTGCTCTGACACCTCAAGGGTGGGTCACGTGACCCCAGGGAGGCTGGTGGCTGGGGAGCCTGAGTGCGCATGCGCGGCCCAGGTCTTGGCCCCAAAGCAGCTGGCCGCGGCTCGGAGAAAAGCCATCTCCTGGGGGCCTCCCCATGTTCTTCCAAACGTAAAGGGGAACCCTTTTACGGATGGAAGAACGGCGGGATATTCGCACTGGTGGGGACGGGAGGGAGGGGCCTACGGGTTTGCCTCCAGGTAGGCCAGTTTCTCGCACAGCGGGCCCAGGTGTCTGAGCCCCAGGGAGGCAGAGGGCCGCTTATCGCGTGATGCAGGTGTCCTGCCGGGGTCAAGGGACGGCGTGGGCACTCACCGGGCGACACAGGACGCCTGGCCCTTAGAGAGGCCCCTGGAAAATCCCCCGCCCAGGCCCCCGGTCCCCAAGTCTGTCCTGCGCACACTGTGCGGGGCTGGGAGTGCTGCTGGCAAGTGTGGCCCAGGGGAAATCGAGCGGTCCTCTGGGTGGCAGGGTGGGCTTCCGTTACCCAGACAGGTGCCTAGGGTCCCTGTGAAAATGGTCTGACAGGTTAAGGGTGGGTCACGTGACCCGAGGGTGACTTGTGGTAGGGGAGCCTGAGTGCGGATGCGCGGCCAGGTCTAGGCCCGAAACTAACCAGCCGCGGCTCGGACAAAAGCCATCTCCTGGGGGCCTCCCCCCTGTTCTTCCATCCGTAAAGGGAGACTGCGTTACAGATGGAAGAACAGGGGGATCTTCGCAGTGGTGGGGACGAGACGGAGGGGTCTGCGGGTTTGCCGCCCCGCAGGCCAGTTGCTCGCACCCCGGCCCCTGGTGTCCCAGCCCCATGGAGGCAGAGGGCTGTTTATCGCGTGATGCAGGTGTCCTGCGGGGGTCAAGGGACGGCGTGGGCACTCCTCCAGCAAGAGAGGGCGCCTGGGCCCCGAGAGAGCCCCCAGGATAATCCCCAGCCCTGGCCCCCGTGGCTCCAGTGGCCTCCCCAGGCTCCTGCCATGGGGCCTGGACCTGCTCACCCGGGCCCAGGTGAGCCGCAGGTGAATGCCTTTTGTGGACGCCAAGGACCGGAGGCCGCGGATGCCTTCCCGGGGAGGGGGGTTCGAGCTCTGGGGGACCGAGGTCGCAGGGGTCCCATTCGCTTCTTGCATAGTTTAGGCCAGTCTTTACAGAGTGGAATCCGCCAGGTCCAAGTTTGCCGCCTGGGGCATGGTGGGGCCCTTTGAGCCAAAGCAAGACACTTAGCCGCTTAGGGGGAGGCATAGGCCTGAGTCCCCCGGGCAGAAGCCGTCGGTGGACGTGGGTCGTGCCCGCCCGAGCGGAATCCACCTGGCTGGGCACCGTGGCCGGCCCCCGCCCCCGCCCTAGGTCCCCAGGTCTTCCCTGGGACCTCAGTCCCTGCGGGGGTGGGAGAACTGCTGGGAAGTGTGGTCCACGGGAAAACGCGCGGTCCTCTGGGTGGCAGGGAGGGCTTCCGTTTTCCCGGACACGACCTCAGGGACCCTGTGAACCTGGCAGGATATCTCCAGGGTGGAGCCCATGCCCGGAGGGAGGCTTGTGGTGGGGGGGCCTGCCTGCGCATGCGCAGCCCCACGTCCGGGCCCGAAACGAACCAGCCGCGGCCGGGACAAAAGCCATCTCCTGGGGGCCTCCCCCCTGTTCTTCCATCCGTAAAGGGGGACCCCTTTACGGATGGAAGAACAGGGGGATCTTCGTAGTGGTGGGGTCGTGACGGAGGGGTCTGCGGGTTTGCCGCCACGTAGGCCAGTTGCCCCCACCCCGGACCCTGGTGTCCCAGCGCCATGGAGGCAGAGGGCCGCTTATCAAGGGATGCAGGTGTCCTGCGGGGGTCAAGGGATGGCGTGGGCACTCCCCGGGCGAGGGCGGGCGCCTGGGCCCCAATAGCCCCTGGAAAAATCCCCAGCCCTGGCCCCCGTGGCTCCACTGGACTCCCCAGGTTCCTGCCATGGGGCCTGGTCCTGCTCACCCGGGCCCAGGTTCGCCGCAGGTGAAAGCCCTTTGCGGACGCCCAGGACCGGAGGCCGCGGATGCCTTCATGGGGAGGGGAGTTGAAGCTCTGCGGGACCGAGGTCGCAGCGGTCCCAGTCACTTCTTGTGAAGTTTAGGCCAGACTTTGGAGAGTGGAAGTAGCCAGGTCCAAGTTTGCCGCCTGGGTGCAGGGTGGGGCGATTTGAGCCACAACAAGACTCCTATCCGCTTAGGAGGGGGCATAGGCCTGACTCCCTGGGGCGAACCCGTCGGTGGGCATGGGTTCCACCACCTGGGTCGGCTCCACCTGGCAGGAAACCGTGGCCGGCCCCCCCCCCCCCCGCCCTGGGTCCCCACGTCTCCCTGGGACCTCAGCCTCTGCGCGGGTGGGAGAACTGCTGGGAAGTGTGGTCCACGGGACAACGCTCGATCCTCAAGATGGAAGGGAGGGCTTCTGTTTCCCCGGACAGGTGCCCAGGGACCCTGTGAAACTGCTCTGACACCTCAAGGGTGGGTCACGTGACCCCAGGGAGGCTGGTGGCTGGGGAGCCTGAGTGCGCATGCGCGGCCCAGGTCTTGGCCCCAAAGCAGCTGGCCGCGGCTCGGAGAAAAGCCATCTCCTGGGGGCCTCCCCATGTTCTTCCAAACGTAAAGGGGAACCCTTTTACGGATGGAAGAACGGCGGGATATTCGCACTGGTGGGGACGGGAGGGAGGGGCCTACGGGTTTGCCTCCAGGTAGGCCAGTTTCTCGCACAGCGGGCCCAGGTGTCTGAGCCCCAGGGAGGCAGAGGGCCGCTTATCGCGTGATGCAGGTGTCCTGCCGGGGTCAAGGGACGGCGTGGGCACTCACCGGGCGACACAGGACGCCTGGCCCTTAGAGAGGCCCCTGGAAAATCCCCCGCCCAGGCCCCCGGTCCCCAAGTCTGTCCTGCGCACACTGTGCGGGGCTGGGAGTGCTGCTGGCAAGTGTGGCCCAGGGGAAATCGAGCGGTCCTCTGGGTGGCAGGGTGGGCTTCCGTTACCCAGACAGGTGCCTAGGGTCCCTGTGAAAATGGTCTGACAGGTTAAGGGTGGGTCACGTGACCCGAGGGTGACTTGTGGTAGGGGAGCCTGAGTGCGGATGCGCGGCCAGGTCTAGGCCCGAAACTAACCAGCCGCGGCTCGGACAAAAGCCATCTCCTGGGGGCCTCCCCCCTGTTCTTCCATCCGTAAAGGGAGACTGCGTTACAGATGGAAGAACAGGGGGATCTTCGCAGTGGTGGGGACGAGACGGAGGGGTCTGCGGGTTTGCCGCCCCGCAGGCCAGTTGCTCGCACCCCGGCCCCTGGTGTCCCAGCCCCATGGAGGCAGAGGGCTGTTTATCGCGTGATGCAGGTGTCCTGCGGGGGTCAAGGGACGGCGTGGGCACTCCTCCAGCAAGAGAGGGCGCCTGGGCCCCGAGAGAGCCCCCAGGATAATCCCCAGCCCTGGCCCCCGTGGCTCCAGTGGCCTCCCCAGGCTCCTGCCATGGGGCCTGGACCTGCTCACCCGGGCCCAGGTGAGCCGCAGGTGAATGCCTTTTGTGGACGCCAAGGACCGGAGGCCGCGGATGCCTTCCCGGGGAGGGGGGTTCGAGCTCTGGGGGACCGAGGTCGCAGGGGTCCCATTCGCTTCTTGCATAGTTTAGGCCAGTCTTTACAGAGTGGAATCCGCCAGGTCCAAGTTTGCCGCCTGGGGCATGGTGGGGCCCTTTGAGCCAAAGCAAGACACTTAGCCGCTTAGGGGGAGGCATAGGCCTGAGTCCCCCGGGCAGAAGCCGTCGGTGGACGTGGGTCGTGCCCGCCCGAGCGGAATCCACCTGGCTGGGCACCGTGGCCGGCCCCCGCCCCCGCCCTAGGTCCCCAGGTCTTCCCTGGGACCTCAGTCCCTGCGGGGGTGGGAGAACTGCTGGGAAGTGTGGTCCACGGGAAAACGCGCGGTCCTCTGGGTGGCAGGGAGGGCTTCCGTTTTCCCGGACACGACCTCAGGGACCCTGTGAACCTGGCAGGATATCTCCAGGGTGGAGCCCATGCCCGGAGGGAGGCTTGTGGTGGGGGGGCCTGCCTGCGCATGCGCAGCCCCACGTCCGGGCCCGAAACGAACCAGCCGCGGCCGGGACAAAAGCCATCTCCTGGGGGCCTCCCCCCTGTTCTTCCATCCGTAAAGGGGGACCCCTTTACGGATGGAAGAACAGGGGGATCTTCGTAGTGGTGGGGTCGTGACGGAGGGGTCTGCGGGTTTGCCGCCACGTAGGCCAGTTGCCCCCACCCCGGACCCTGGTGTCCCAGCGCCATGGAGGCAGAGGGCCGCTTATCAAGGGATGCAGGTGTCCTGCGGGGGTCAAGGGATGGCGTGGGCACTCCCCGGGCGAGGGCGGGCGCCTGGGCCCCAATAGCCCCTGGAAAAATCCCCAGCCCTGGCCCCCGTGGCTCCACTGGACTCCCCAGGTTCCTGCCATGGGGCCTGGTCCTGCTCACCCGGGCCCAGGTTCGCCGCAGGTGAAAGCCCTTTGCGGACGCCCAGGACCGGAGGCCGCGGATGCCTTCATGGGGAGGGGAGTTGAAGCTCTGCGGGACCGAGGTCGCAGCGGTCCCAGTCACTTCTTGTGAAGTTTAGGCCAGACTTTGGAGAGTGGAAGTAGCCAGGTCCAAGTTTGCCGCCTGGGTGCAGGGTGGGGCGATTTGAGCCACAACAAGACTCCTATCCGCTTAGGAGGGGGCATAGGCCTGACTCCCTGGGGCGAACCCGTCGGTGGGCATGGGTTCCACCACCTGGGTCGGCTCCACCTGGCAGGAAACCGTAGCCGGCCCCCCCCCCCCCCCGCCCTGGGTCCCCACGTCTCCCTGGGACCTCAGCCTCTGCGCGGGTGGGAGAACTGCTGGGAAGTGTGGTCCACGGGACAACGCTCGATCCTCAAGATGGAAGGGAGGGCTTCTGTTTCCCCGGACAGGTGCCCAGGGACCCTGTGAAACTGCTCTGACACCTCAAGGGTGGGTCACGTGACCCCAGGGAGGCTGGTGGCTGGGGAGCCTGAGTGCGCATGCGCGGCCCAGGTCTTGGCCCCAAAGCAGCTGGCCGCGGCTCGGAGAAAAGCCATCTCCTGGGGGCCTCCCCATGTTCTTCCAAACGTAAAGGGGAACCCTTTTACGGATGGAAGAACGGCGGGATATTCGCACTGGTGGGGACGGGAGGGAGGGGCCTACGGGTTTGCCTCCAGGTAGGCCAGTTTCTCGCACAGCGGGCCCAGGTGTCTGAGCCCCAGGGAGGCAGAGGGCCGCTTATCGCGTGATGCAGGTGTCCTGCCGGGGTCAAGGGACGGCGTGGGCACTCACCGGGCGACACAGGACGCCTGGCCCTTAGAGAGGCCCCTGGAAAATCCCCCGCCCAGGCCCCCGGTCCCCAAGTCTGTCCTGCGCACACTGTGCGGGGCTGGGAGTGCTGCTGGCAAGTGTGGCCCAGGGGAAATCGAGCGGTCCTCTGGGTGGCAGGGTGGGCTTCCGTTACCCAGACAGGTGCCTAGGGTCCCTGTGAAAATGGTCTGACAGGTTAAGGGTGGGTCACGTGACCCGAGGGTGACTTGTGGTAGGGGAGCCTGAGTGCGGATGCGCGGCCAGGTCTAGGCCCGAAACTAACCAGCCGCGGCTCGGACAAAAGCCATCTCCTGGGGGCCTCCCCCCTGTTCTTCCATCCGTAAAGGGAGACTGCGTTACAGATGGAAGAACAGGGGGATCTTCGCAGTGGTGGGGACGAGACGGAGGGGTCTGCGGGTTTGCCGCCCCGCAGGCCAGTTGCTCGCACCCCGGCCCCTGGTGTCCCAGCCCCATGGAGGCAGAGGGCTGTTTATCGCGTGATGCAGGTGTCCTGCGGGGGTCAAGGGACGGCGTGGGCACTCCTCCAGCAAGAGAGGGCGCCTGGGCCCCGAGAGAGCCCCCAGGATAATCCCCAGCCCTGGCCCCCGTGGCTCCAGTGGCCTCCCCAGGCTCCTGCCATGGGGCCTGGACCTGCTCACCCGGGCCCAGGTGAGCCGCAGGTGAATGCCTTTTGTGGACGCCAAGGACCGGAGGCCGCGGATGCCTTCCCGGGGAGGGGGGTTCGAGCTCTGGGGGACCGAGGTCGCAGGGGTCCCATTCGCTTCTTGCATAGTTTAGGCCAGTCTTTACAGAGTGGAATCCGCCAGGTCCAAGTTTGCCGCCTGGGGCATGGTGGGGCCCTTTGAGCCAAAGCAAGACACTTAGCCGCTTAGGGGGAGGCATAGGCCTGAGTCCCCCGGGCAGAAGCCGTCGGTGGACGTGGGTCGTGCCCGCCCGAGCGGAATCCACCTGGCTGGGCACCGTGGCCGGCCCCCGCCCCCGCCCTAGGTCCCCAGGTCTTCCCTGGGACCTCAGTCCCTGCGGGGGTGGGAGAACTGCTGGGAAGTGTGGTCCACGGGAAAACGCGCGGTCCTCTGGGTGGCAGGGAGGGCTTCCGTTTTCCCGGACACGACCTCAGGGACCCTGTGAACCTGGCAGGATATCTCCAGGGTGGAGCCCATGCCCGGAGGGAGGCTTGTGGTGGGGGGGCCTGCCTGCGCATGCGCAGCCCCACGTCTGGGCCCGAAACGAACCAGCCGCGGCCGGGACAAAAGCCATCTCCTGGGGGCCTCCCCCCTGTTCTTCCATCCGTAAAGGGGGACCCCTTTACGGATGGAAGAACAGGGGGATCTTCGTAGTGGTGGGGTCGTGACGGAGGGGTCTGCGGGTTTGCCGCCACGTAGGCCAGTTGCCCCCACCCCGGACCCTGGTGTCCCAGCGCCATGGAGGCAGAGGGCCGCTTATCAAGGGATGCAGGTGTCCTGCGGGGGTCAAGGGATGGCGTGGGCACTCCCCGGGCGAGGGCGGGCGCCTGGGCCCCAATAGCCCCTGGAAAAATCCCCAGCCCTGGCCCCCGTGGCTCCACTGGACTCCCCAGGTTCCTGCCATGGGGCCTGGTCCTGCTCACCCGGGCCCAGGTTCGCCGCAGGTGAAAGCCCTTTGCGGACGCCCAGGACCGGAGGCCGCGGATGCCTTCATGGGGAGGGGAGTTGAAGCTCTGCGGGACCGAGGTCGCAGCGGTCCCAGTCACTTCTTGTGAAGTTTAGGCCAGACTTTGGAGAGTGGAAGTAGCCAGGTCCAAGTTTGCGGCCTGGGTGCAGTGTGGGGCGATTTGAGCCACAACAAGACTCCTATCCGCTTAGGAGGGGGCATAGGCCTGACTCCCTGGGGCGAACCCGTCGGTGGGCATGGGTTCCACCACCTGGGTCGGCTCCACCTGGCAGGAAACCGTGGCCGGCCCCCCCCCCCCCCGCCCTGGGTCCCCACGTCTCCCTGGGACCTCAGCCTCTGCGCGGGTGGGAGAACTGCTGGGAAGTGTGGTCCACGGGACAACGCTCGATCCTCAAGATGGAAGGGAGGGCTTCTGTTTCCCCGGACAGGTGCCCAGGGACCCTGTGAAACTGCTCTGACACCTCAAGGGTGGGTCACGTGACCCCAGGGAGGCTGGTGGCTGGGGAGCCTGAGTGCGCATGCGCGGCCCAGGTCTTGGCCCCAAAGCAGCTGGCCGCGGCTCGGAGAAAAGCCATCTCCTGGGGGCCTCCCCATGTTCTTCCAAACGTAAAGGGGAACCCTTTTACGGATGGAAGAACGGCGGGATATTCGCACTGGTGGGGACGGGAGGGAGGGGCCTACGGGTTTGCCTCCAGGTAGGCCAGTTTCTCGCACAGCGGGCCCAGGTGTCTGAGCCCCAGGGAGGCAGAGGGCCGCTTATCGCGTGATGCAGGTGTCCTGCCGGGGTCAAGGGACGGCGTGGGCACTCACCGGGCGACACAGGACGCCTGGCCCTTAGAGAGGCCCCTGGAAAATCCCCCGCCCAGGCCCCCGGTCCCCAAGTCTGTCCTGCGCACACTGTGCGGGGCTGGGAGTGCTGCTGGCAAGTGTGGCCCAGGGGAAATCGAGCGGTCCTCTGGGTGGCAGGGTGGGCTTCCGTTACCCAGACAGGTGCCTAGGGTCCCTGTGAAAATGGTCTGACAGGTTAAGGGTGGGTCACGTGACCCGAGGGTGACTTGTGGTAGGGGAGCCTGAGTGCGGATGCGCGGCCAGGTCTAGGCCCGAAACTAACCAGCCGCGGCTCGGACAAAAGCCATCTCCTGGGGGCCTCCCCCCTGTTCTTCCATCCGTAAAGGGAGACTGCGTTACAGATGGAAGAACAGGGGGATCTTCGCAGTGGTGGGGACGAGACGGAGGGGTCTGCGGGTTTGCCGCCCCGCAGGCCAGTTGCTCGCACCCCGGCCCCTGGTGTCCCAGCCCCATGGAGGCAGAGGGCTGTTTATCGCGTGATGCAGGTGTCCTGCGGGGGTCAAGGGACGGCGTGGGCACTCCTCCAGCAAGAGAGGGCGCCTGGGCCCCGAGAGAGCCCCCAGGATAATCCCCAGCCCTGGCCCCCGTGGCTCCAGTGGCCTCCCCAGGCTCCTGCCATGGGGCCTGGACCTGCTCACCCGGGCCCAGGTGAGCCGCAGGTGAATGCCTTTTGTGGACGCCAAGGACCGGAGGCCGCGGATGCCTTCCCGGGGAGGGGGGTTCGAGCTCTGGGGGACCGAGGTCGCAGGGGTCCCATTCGCTTCTTGCATAGTTTAGGCCAGTCTTTACAGAGTGGAATCCGCCAGGTCCAAGTTTGCCGCCTGGGGCATGGTGGGGCCCTTTGAGCCAAAGCAAGACACTTAGCCGCTTAGGGGGAGGCATAGGCCTGAGTCCCCCGGGCAGAAGCCGTCGGTGGACGTGGGTCGTGCCCGCCCGAGCGGAATCCACCTGGCTGGGCACCGTGGCCGGCCCCCGCCCCCGCCCTAGGTCCCCAGGTCTTCCCTGGGACCTCAGTCCCTGCGGGGGTGGGAGAACTGCTGGGAAGTGTGGTCCACGGGAAAACGCGCGGTCCTCTGGGTGGCAGGGAGGGCTTCCGTTTTCCCGGACACGACCTCAGGGACCCTGTGAACCTGGCAGGATATCTCCAGGGTGGAGCCCATGCCCGGAGGGAGGCTTGTGGTGGGGGGGCCTGCCTGCGCATGCGCAGCCCCACGTCCGGGCCCGAAACGAACCAGCCGCGGCCGGGACAAAAGCCATCTCCTGGGGGCCTCCCCCCTGTTCTTCCATCCGTAAAGGGGTCCCCCTTTACGGATGGAAGAACAGGGGGATCTTCGTAGTGGTGGGGTCGTGACGGAGGGGTCTGCGGGTTTGCCGCCACGTAGGCCAGTTGCCCCCACCCCGGACCCTGGTGTCCCAGCGCCATGGAGGCAGAGGGCCGCTTATCAAGGGATGCAGGTGTCCTGCGGGGGTCAAGGGATGGCGTGGGCACTCCCCGGGCGAGGGCGGGCGCCTGGGCCCCAATAGCCCCTGGAAAAATCCCCAGCCCTGGCCCCCGTGGCTCCACTGGACTCCCCAGGTTCCTGCCATGGGGCCTGGTCCTGCTCACCCGGGCCCAGGTTCGCCGCAGGTGAAAGCCCTTTGCGGACGCCCAGGACCGGAGGCCGCGGATGCCTTCATGGGGAGGGGAGTTGAAGCTCTGCGGGACCGAGGTCGCAGCGGTCCCAGTCACTTCTTGTGAAGTTTAGGCCAGACTTTGGAGAGTGGAAGTAGCCAGGTCCAAGTTTGCCGCCTGGGTGCAGGGTGGGGCGATTTGAGCCACAACAAGACTCCTATCCGCTTAGGAGGGGGCATAGGCCTGACTCCCTGGGGCGAACCCGTCGGTGGGCATGGGTTCCACCACCTGGGTCGGCTCCACCTGGCAGGAAACCGTGGCCGGCCCCCCCCGCCCCCGCCCTGGGTCCCCACGTCTCCCTGGGACCTCAGCCTCTGCGCGGGTGGGAGAACTGCTGGGAAGTGTGGTCCACGGGACAACGCTCGATCCTCAAGATGGAAGGGAGGGCTTCTGTTTCCCCGGACAGGTGCCCAGGGACCCTGTGAAACTGCTCTGACACCTCAAGGGTGGGTCACGTGACCCCAGGGAGGCTGGTGGCTGGGGAGCCTGAGTGCGCATGCGCGGCCCAGGTCTTGGCCCCAAAGCAGCTGGCCGCGGCTCGGAGAAAAGCCATCTCCTGGGGGCCTCCCCATGTTCTTCCAAACGTAAAGGGGAACCCTTTTACGGATGGAAGAACGGCGGGATATTCGCACTGGTGGGGACGGGAGGGAGGGGCCTACGGGTTTGCCTCCAGGTAGGCCAGTTTCTCGCACAGCGGGCCCAGGTGTCTGAGCCCCAGGGAGGCAGAGGGCCGCTTATCGCGTGATGCAGGTGTCCTGCCGGGGTCAAGGGACGGCGTGGGCACTCACCGGGCGACACAGGACGCCTGGCCCTTAGAGAGGCCCCTGGAAAATCCCCCGCCCAGGCCCCCGGTCCCCAAGTCTGTCCTGCGCACACTGTGCGGGGCTGGGAGTGCTGCTGGCAAGTGTGGCCCAGGGGAAATCGAGCGGTCCTCTGGGTGGCAGGGTGGGCTTCCGTTACCCAGACAGGTGCCTAGGGTCCCTGTGAAAATGGTCTGACAGGTTAAGGGTGGGTCACGTGACCCGAGGGTGACTTGTGGTAGGGGAGCCTGAGTGCGGATGCGCGGCCAGGTCTAGGCCCGAAACTAACCAGCCGCGGCTCGGACAAAAGCCATCTCCTGGGGGCCTCCCCCCTGTTCTTCCATCCGTAAAGGGAGACTGCGTTACAGATGGAAGAACAGGGGGATCTTCGCAGTGGTGGGGACGAGACGGAGGGGTCTGCGGGTTTGCCGCCCCGCAGGCCAGTTGCTCGCACCCCGGCCCCTGGTGTCCCAGCCCCATGGAGGCAGAGGGCTGTTTATCGCGTGATGCAGGTGTCCTGCGGGGGTCAAGGGACGGCGTGGGCACTCCTCCAGCAAGAGAGGGCGCCTGGGCCCCGAGAGAGCCCCCAGGATAATCCCCAGCCCTGGCCCCCGTGGCTCCAGTGGCCTCCCCAGGCTCCTGCCATGGGGCCTGGACCTGCTCACCCGGGCCCAGGTGAGCCGCAGGTGAATGCCTTTTGTGGACGCCAAGGACCGGAGGCCGCGGATGCCTTCCCGGGGAGGGGGGTTCGAGCTCTGGGGGACCGAGGTCGCAGGGGTCCCATTCGCTTCTTGCATAGTTTAGGCCAGTCTTTACAGAGTGGAATCCGCCAGGTCCAAGTTTGCCGCCTGGGGCATGGTGGGGCCCTTTGAGCCAAAGCAAGACACTTAGCCGCTTAGGGGGAGGCATAGGCCTGAGTCCCCCGGGCAGAAGCCGTCGGTGGACGTGGGTCGTGCCCGCCCGAGCGGAATCCACCTGGCTGGGCACCGTGGCCGGCCCCCGCCCCCGCCCTAGGTCCCCAGGTCTTCCCTGGGACCTCAGTCCCTGCGGGGGTGGGAGAACTGCTGGGAAGTGTGGTCCACGGGAAAACGCGCGGTCCTCTGGGTGGCAGGGAGGGCTTCCGTTTTCCCGGACACGACCTCAGGGACCCTGTGAACCTGGCAGGATATCTCCAGGGTGGAGCCCATGCCCGGAGGGAGGCTTGTGGTGGGGGGGCCTGCCTGCGCATGCGCAGCCCCACGTCCGGGCCCGAAACGAACCAGCCGCGGCCGGGACAAAAGCCATCTCCTGGGGGCCTCCCCCCTGTTCTTCCATCCGTAAAGGGGGACCCCTTTACGGATGGAAGAACAGGGGGATCTTCGTAGTGGTGGGGTCGTGACGGAGGGGTCTGCGGGTTTGCCGCCACGTAGGCCAGTTGCCCCCACCCCGGACCCTGGTGTCCCAGCGCCATGGAGGCAGAGGGCCGCTTATCAAGGGATGCAGGTGTCCTGCGGGGGTCAAGGGATGGCGTGGGCACTCCCCGGGCGAGGGCGGGCGCCTGGGCCCCAATAGCCCCTGGAAAAATCCCCAGCCCTGGCCCCCGTGGCTCCACTGGACTCCCCAGGTTCCTGCCATGGGGCCTGGTCCTGCTCACCCGGGCCCAGGTTCGCCGCAGGTGAAAGCCCTTTGCGGACGCCCAGGACCGGAGGCCGCGGATGCCTTCATGGGGAGGGGAGTTGAAGCTGTGCGGGACCGAGGTCGCAGCGGTCCCAGTCACTTCTTGTGAAGTTTAGGCCAGACTTTGGAGAGTGGAAGTAGCCAGGTCCAAGTTTGCCGCCTGGGTGCAGGGTGGGGCGATTTGAGCCACAACAAGACTCCTATCCGCTTAGGAGGGGGCATAGGCCTGACTCCCTGGGGCGAACCCGTCGGTGGGCATGGGTTCCACCACCTGGGTCGGCTCCACCTGGCAGGAAACCGTGGCCGGCCCCCCCCCCCCCCGCCCTGGGTCCCCACGTCTCCCTGGGACCTCAGCCTCTGCGCGGGTGGGAGAACTGCTGGGAAGTGTGGTCCACGGGACAACGCTCGATCCTCAAGATGGAAGGGAGGGCTTCTGTTTCCCCGGACAGGTGCCCAGGGACCCTGTGAAACTGCTCTGACACCTCAAGGGTGGGTCACGTGACCCCAGGGAGGCTGGTGGCTGGGGAGCCTGAGTGCGCATGCGCGGCCCAGGTCTTGGCCCCAAAGCAGCTGGCCGCGGCTCGGAGAAAAGCCATCTCCTGGGGGCCTCCCCATGTTCTTCCAAACGTAAAGGGGAACCCTTTTACGGATGGAAGAACGGCGGGATATTCGCACTGGTGGGGACGGGAGGGAGGGGCCTACGGGTTTGCCTCCAGGTAGGCCAGTTTCTCGCACAGCGGGCCCAGGTGTCTGAGCCCCAGGGAGGCAGAGGGCCGCTTATCGCGTGATGCAGGTGTCCTGCCGGGGTCAAGGGACGGCGTGGGCACTCACCGGGCGACACAGGACGCCTGGCCCTTAGAGAGGCCCCTGGAAAATCCCCCGCCCAGGCCCCCGGTCCCCAAGTCTGTCCTGCGCACACTGTGCGGGGCTGGGAGTGCTGCTGGCAAGTGTGGCCCAGGGGAAATCGAGCGGTCCTCTGGGTGGCAGGGTGGGCTTCCGTTACCCAGACAGGTGCCTAGGGTCCCTGTGAAAATGGTCTGACAGGTTAAGGGTGGGTCACGTGACCCGAGGGTGACTTGTGGTAGGGGAGCCTGAGTGCGGATGCGCGGCCAGGTCTAGGCCCGAAACTAACCAGCCGCGGCTCGGACAAAAGCCATCTCCTGGGGGCCTCCCCCCTGTTCTTCCATCCGTAAAGGGAGACTGCGTTACAGATGGAAGAACAGGGGGATCTTCGCAGTGGTGGGGACGAGACGGAGGGGTCTGCGGGTTTGCCGCCCCGCAGGCCAGTTGCTCGCACCCCGGCCCCTGGTGTCCCAGCCCCATGGAGGCAGAGGGCTGTTTATCGCGTGATGCAGGTGTCCTGCGGGGGTCAAGGGACGGCGTGGGCACTCCTCCAGCAAGAGAGGGCGCCTGGGCCCCGAGAGAGCCCCCAGGATAATCCCCAGCCCTGGCCCCCGTGGCTCCAGTGGCCTCCCCAGGCTCCTGCCATGGGGCCTGGACCTGCTCACCCGGGCCCAGGTGAGCCGCAGGTGAATGCCTTTTGTGGACGCCAAGGACCGGAGGCCGCGGATGCCTTCCCGGGGAGGGGGGTTCGAGCTCTGGGGGACCGAGGTCGCAGGGGTCCCATTCGCTTCTTGCATAGTTTAGGCCAGTCTTTACAGAGTGGAATCCGCCAGGTCCAAGTTTGCCGCCTGGGGCATGGTGGGGCCCTTTGAGCCAAAGCAAGACACTTAGCCGCTTAGGGGGAGGCATAGGCCTGAGTCCCCCGGGCAGAAGCCGTCGGTGGACGTGGGTCGTGCCCGCCCGAGCGGAATCCACCTGGCTGGGCACCGTGGCCGGCCCCCGCCCCCGCCCTAGGTCCCCAGGTCTTCCCTGGGACCTCAGTCCCTGCGGGGGTGGGAGAACTGCTGGGAAGTGTGGTCCACGGGAAAACGCGCGGTCCTCTGGGTGGCAGGGAGGGCTTCCGTTTTCCCGGACACGACCTCAGGGACCCTGTGAACCTGGCAGGATATCTCCAGGGTGGAGCCCATGCCCGGAGGGAGGCTTGTGGTGGGGGGGCCTGCCTGCGCATGCGCAGCCCCACGTCTGGGCCCGAAACGAACCAGCCGCGGCCGGGACAAAAGCCATCTCCTGGGGGCCTCCCCCCTGTTCTTCCATCCGTAAAGGGGGACCCCTTTACGGATGGAAGAACAGGGGGATCTTCGTAGTGGTGGGGTCGTGACGGAGGGGTCTGCGGGTTTGCCGCCACGTAGGCCAGTTGCCCCCACCCCGGACCCTGGTGTCCCAGCGCCATGGAGGCAGAGGGCCGCTTATCAAGGGATGCAGGTGTCCTGCGGGGGTCAAGGGATGGCGTGGGCACTCCCCGGGCGAGGGCGGGCGCCTGGGCCCCAATAGCCCCTGGAAAAATCCCCAGCCCTGGCCCCCGTGGCTCCACTGGACTCCCCAGGTTCCTGCCATGGGGCCTGGTCCTGCTCACCCGGGCCCAGGTTCGCCGCAGGTGAAAGCCCTTTGCGGACGCCCAGGACCGGAGGCCGCGGATGCCTTCATGGGGAGGGGAGTTGAAGCTCTGCGGGACCGAGGTCGCAGCGGTCCCAGTCACTTCTTGTGAAGTTTAGGCCAGACTTTGGAGAGTGGAAGTAGCCAGGTCCAAGTTTGCCGCCTGGGTGCAGGGTGGGGCGATTTGAGCCACAACAAGACTCCTATCCGCTTAGGAGGGGGCATAGGCCTGACTCCCTGGGGCGAACCCGTCGGTGGGCATGGGTTCCACCACCTGGGTCGGCTCCACCTGGCAGGAAACCGTGGCCGGCCCCCCCCCCCCCGCCCTGGGTCCCCACGTCTCCCTGGGACCTCAGCCTCTGCGCGGGTGGGAGAACTGCTGGGAAGTGTGGTCCACGGGAAAACGCTCGATCCTCAAGATGGAAGGGAGGGCTTCTGTTTCCCCGGACAGGTGCCCAGGGACCCTGTGAAACTGCTCTGACACCTCAAGGGTGGGTCACGTGACCCCAGGGAGGCTGGTGGCTGGGGAGCCTGAGTGCGCATGCGCGGCCCAGGTCTTGGCCCCAAAGCAGCTGGCCGCGGCTCGGAGAAAAGCCATCTCCTGGGGGCCTCCCCATGTTCTTCCAAACGTAAAGGGGAACCCTTTTACGGATGGAAGAACGGCGGGATATTCGCACTGGTGGGGACGGGAGGGAGGGGCCTACGGGTTTGCCTCCAGGTAGGCCAGTTTCTCGCACAGCGGGCCCAGGTGTCTGAGCCCCAGGGAGGCAGAGGGCCGCTTATCGCGTGATGCAGGTGTCCTGCCGGGGTCAAGGGACGGCGTGGGCACTCACCGGGCGACACAGGACGCCTGGCCCTTAGAGAGGCCCCTGGAAAATCCCCCGCCCAGGCCCCCGGTCCCCAAGTCTGTCCTGCGCACACTGTGCGGGGCTGGGAGTGCTGCTGGCAAGTGTGGCCCAGGGGAAATCGAGCGGTCCTCTGGGTGGCAGGGTGGGCTTCCGTTACCCAGACAGGTGCCTAGGGTCCCTGTGAAAATGGTCTGACAGGTTAAGGGTGGGTCACGTGACCCGAGGGTGACTTGTGGTAGGGGAGCCTGAGTGCGGATGCGCGGCCAGGTCTAGGCCCGAAACTAACCAGCCGCGGCTCGGACAAAAGCCATCTCCTGGGGGCCTCCCCCCTGTTCTTCCATCCGTAAAGGGAGACTGCGTTACAGATGGAAGAACAGGGGGATCTTCGCAGTGGTGGGGACGAGACGGAGGGGTCTGCGGGTTTGCCGCCCCGCAGGCCAGTTGCTCGCACCCCGGCCCCTGGTGTCCCAGCCCCATGGAGGCAGAGGGCTGTTTATCGCGTGATGCAGGTGTCCTGCGGGGGTCAAGGGACGGCGTGGGCACTCCTCCAGCAAGAGAGGGCGCCTGGGCCCCGAGAGAGCCCCCAGGATAATCCCCAGCCCTGGCCCCCGTGGCTCCAGTGGCCTCCCCAGGCTCCTGCCATGGGGCCTGGACCTGCTCACCCGGGCCCAGGTGAGCCGCAGGTGAATGCCTTTTGTGGACGCCAAGGACCGGAGGCCGCGGATGCCTTCCCGGGGAGGGGGGTTCGAGCTCTGGGGGACCGAGGTCGCAGGGGTCCCATTCGCTTCTTGCATAGTTTAGGCCAGTCTTTACAGAGTGGAATCCGCCAGGTCCAAGTTTGCCGCCTGGGGCATGGTGGGGCCCTTTGAGCCAAAGCAAGACACTTAGCCGCTTAGGGGGAGGCATAGGCCTGAGTCCCCCGGGCAGAAGCCGTCGGTGGACGTGGGTCGTGCCCGCCCGAGCGGAATCCACCTGGCTGGGCACCGTGGCCGGCCCCCGCCCCCCGCCCTAGGTCCCCAGGTCTTCCCTGGGACCTCAGTCCCTGCGGGGGTGGGAGAACTGCTGGGAAGTGTGGTCCACGGGAAAACGCGCGGTCCTCTGGGTGGCAGGGAGGGCTTCCGTTTTCCCGGACACGACCTCAGGGACCCTGTGAACCTGGCAGGATATCTCCAGGGTGGAGCCCATGCCCGGAGGGAGGCTTGTGGTGGGGGGGCCTGCCTGCGCATGCGCAGCCCCACGTCGGGCCCGAAACGAACCAGCCGCGGCCGGGACAAAAGCCATCTCCTGGGGGCCTCCCCCCTGTTCTTCCATCCGTAAAGGGGGACCCCTTTACGGATGGAAGAACAGGGGGATCTTCGTAGTGGTGGGGTCGTGACGGAGGGGTCTGCGGGTTTGCCGCCACGTAGGCCAGTTGCCCCCACCCCGGACCCTGGTGTCCCAGCGCCATGGAGGCAGAGGGCCGCTTATCAAGGGATGCAGGTGTCCTGCGGGGGTCAAGGGATGGCGTGGGCACTCCCCGGGCGAGGGCGGGCGCCTGGGCCCCAATAGCCCCTGGAAAAATCCCCAGCCCTGGCCCCCGTGGCTCCACTGGACTCCCCAGGTTCCTGCCATGGGGCCTGGTCCTGCTCACCCGGGCCCAGGTTCGCCGCAGGTGAAAGCCCTTTGCGGACGCCCAGGACCGGAGGCCGCGGATGCCTTCATGGGGAGGGGAGTTGAAGCTCTGCGGGACCGAGGTCGCAGCGGTCCCAGTCACTTCTTGTGAAGTTTAGGCCAGACTTTGGAGAGTGGAAGTAGCCAGGTCCAAGTTTGCCGCCTGGGTGCAGGGTGGGGCGATTTGAGCCACAACAAGACTCCTATCCGCTTAGGAGGGGGCATAGGCCTGACTCCCTGGGGCGAACCCGTCGGTGGGCATGGGTTCCACCACCTGGGTCGGCTCCACCTGGCAGGAAACCGTGGCCGGCCCCCCGCCCCCGCCCTGGGTCCCCACGTCTCCCTGGGACCTCAGCCTCTGCGCGGGTGGGAGAACTGCTGGGAAGTGTGGTCCACGGGACAACGCTCGATCCTCAAGATGGAAGGGAGGGCTTCTGTTTCCCCGGACAGGTGCCCAGGGACCCTGTGAAACTGCTCTGACACCTCAAGGGTGGGTCACGTGACCCCAGGGAGGCTGGTGGCTGGGGAGCCTGAGTGCGCATGCGCGGCCCAGGTCTTGGCCCCAAAGCAGCTGGCCGCGGCTCGGAGAAAAGCCATCTCCTGGGGGCCTCCCCATGTTCTTCCAAACGTAAAGGGGAACCCTTTTACGGATGGAAGAACTGCGGGATATTCGCACTGGTGGGGACGGGAGGGAGGGGCCTACGGGTTTGCCTCCAGGTAGGCCAGTTTCTCGCACAGCGGGCCCAGGTGTCTGAGCCCCAGGGAGGCAGAGGGCCGCTTATCGCGTGATGCAGGTGTCCTGCCGGGGTCAAGGGACGGCGTGGGCACTCACCGGGCGACACAGGACGCCTGGCCCTTAGAGAGGCCCCTGGAAAATCCCCCGCCCAGGCCCCCGGTCCCCAAGTCTGTCCTGCGCACACTGTGCGGGGCTGGGAGTGCTGCTGGCAAGTGTGGCCCAGGGGAAATCGAGCGGTCCTCTGGGTGGCAGGGTGGGCTTCCGTTACCCAGACAGGTGCCTAGGGTCCCTGTGAAAATGGTCTGACAGGTTAAGGGTGGGTCACGTGACCCGAGGGTGACTTGTGGTAGGGGAGCCTGAGTGCGGATGCGCGGCCAGGTCTAGGCCCGAAACTAACCAGCCGCGGCTCGGACAAAAGCCATCTCCTGGGGGCCTCCCCCCTGTTCTTCCATCCGTAAAGGGAGACTGCGTTACAGATGGAAGAACAGGGGGATCTTCGCAGTGGTGGGGACGAGACGGAGGGGTCTGCGGGTTTGCCGCCCCGCAGGCCAGTTGCTCGCACCCCGGCCCCTGGTGTCCCAGCCCCATGGAGGCAGAGGGCTGTTTATCGCGTGATGCAGGTGTCCTGCGGGGGTCAAGGGACGGCGTGGGCACTCCTCCAGCAAGAGAGGGCGCCTGGGCCCCGAGAGAGCCCCCAGGATAATCCCCAGCCCTGGCCCCCGTGGCTCCAGTGGCCTCCCCAGGCTCCTGCCATGGGGCCTGGACCTGCTCACCCGGGCCCAGGTGAGCCGCAGGTGAATGCCTTTTGTGGACGCCAAGGACCGGAGGCCGCGGATGCCTTCCCGGGGAGGGGGGTTCGAGCTCTGGGGGACCGAGGTCGCAGGGGTCCCATTCGCTTCTTGCATAGTTTAGGCCAGTCTTTACAGAGTGGAATCCGCCAGGTCCAAGTTTGCCGCCTGGGGCATGGTGGGGCCCTTTGAGCCAAAGCAAGACACTTAGCCGCTTAGGGGGAGGCATAGGCCTGAGTCCCCCGGGCAGAAGCCGTCGGTGGACGTGGGTCGTGCCCGCCCGAGCGGAATCCACCTGGCTGGGCACCGTGGCCGGCCCCCGCCCCCGCCCTAGGTCCCCAGGTCTTCCCTGGGACCTCAGTCCCTGCGGGGGTGGGAGAACTGCTGGGAAGTGTGGTCCACGGGAAAACGCGCGGTCCTCTGGGTGGCAGGGAGGGCTTCCGTTTTCCCGGACACGACCTCAGGGACCCTGTGAACCTGGCAGGATATCTCCAGGGTGGAGCCCATGCCCGGAGGGAGGCTTGTGGTGGGGGGGCCTGCCTGCGCATGCGCAGCCCCACGTCGGGCCCGAAACGAACCAGCCGCGGCCGGGACAAAAGCCATCTCCTGGGGGCCTCCCCCCTGTTCTTCCATCCGTAAAGGGGGACCCCTTTACGGATGGAAGAACAGGGGGATCTTCGTAGTGGTGGGGTCGTGACGGAGGGGTCTGCGGGTTTGCCGCCACGTAGGCCAGTTGCCCCCACCCCGGACCCTGGTGTCCCAGCGCCATGGAGGCAGAGGGCCGCTTATCAAGGGATGCAGGTGTCCTGCGGGGGTCAAGGGATGGCGTGGGCACTCCCCGGGCGAGGGCGGGCGCCTGGGCCCCAATAGCCCCTGGAAAAATCCCCAGCCCTGGCCCCCGTGGCTCCACTGGACTCCCCAGGTTCCTGCCATGGGGCCTGGTCCTGCTCACCCGGGCCCAGGTTCGCCGCAGGTGAAAGCCCTTTGCGGACGCCCAGGACCGGAGGCCGCGGATGCCTTCATGGGGAGGGGAGTTGAAGCTCTGCGGGACCGAGGTCGCAGCGGTCCCAGTCACTTCTTGTGAAGTTTAGGCCAGACTTTGGAGAGTGGAAGTAGCCAGGTCCAAGTTTGCCGCCTGGGTGCAGGGTGGGGCGATTTGAGCCACAACAAGACTCCTATCCGCTTAGGAGGGGGCATAGGCCTGACTCCCTGGGGCGAACCCGTCGGTGGGCATGGGTTCCACCACCTGGGTCGGCTCCACCTGGCAGGAAACCGTGGCCGGCCCCCCGCCCCCGCCCTGGGTCCCCACGTCTCCCTGGGACCTCAGCCTCTGCGCGGGTGGGAGAACTGCTGGGAAGTGTGGTCCACGGGAAAACGCTCGATCCTCAAGATGGAAGGGAGGGCTTCTGTTTCCCCGGACAGGTGCCCAGGGACCCTGTGAAACTGCTCTGACACCTCAAGGGTGGGTCACGTGACCCCAGGGAGGCTGGTGGCTGGGGAGCCTGAGTGCGCATGCGCGGCCCAGGTCTTGGCCCCAAAGCAGCTGGCCGCGGCTCGGAGAAAAGCCATCTCCTGGGGGCCTCCCCATGTTCTTCCAAACGTAAAGGGGAACCCTTTTATGGGTGGAAGAACGGCGGGATATTCGCACTGGTGGGGACGGGAGGGAGGGGCCTACGGGTTTGCCTCCAGGTAGGCCAGTTTCTCGCACAGCGGGCCCAGGTGTCTGAGCCCCAGGGAGGCAGAGGGCCGCTTATCGCGTGATGCAGGTGTCCTGCCGGGGTCAAGGGACGGCGTGGGCACTCACCGGGCGACACAGGACGCCTGGCCCTTAGAGAGGCCCCTGGAAAATCCCCCGCCCAGGCCCCCGGTCCCCAAGTCTGTCCTGCGCACACTGTGCGGGGCTGGGAGTGCTGCTGGCAAGTGTGGCCCAGGGGAAATCGAGCGGTCCTCTGGGTGGCAGGGTGGGCTTCCGTTACCCAGACAGGTGCCTAGGGTCCCTGTGAAAATGGTCTGACAGGTTAAGGGTGGGTCACGTGACCCGAGGGTGACTTGTGGTAGGGGAGCCTGAGTGCGGATGCGCGGCCAGGTCTAGGCCCGAAACTAACCAGCCGCGGCTCGGACAAAAGCCATCTCCTGGGGGCCTCCCCCCTGTTCTTCCATCCGTAAAGGGAGACTGCGTTACAGATGGAAGAACAGGGGGATCTTCGCAGTGGTGGGGACGAGACGGAGGGGTCTGCGGGTTTGCCGCCCCGCAGGCCAGTTGCTCGCACCCCGGCCCCTGGTGTCCCAGCCCCATGGAGGCAGAGGGCTGTTTATCGCGTGATGCAGGTGTCCTGCGGGGGTCAAGGGACGGCGTGGGCACTCCTCCAGCAAGAGAGGGCGCCAGGGCCCCGAGAGAGCCCCCAGGATAATCCCCAGCCCTGGCCCCCGTGGCTCCAGTGGCCTCCCCAGGCTCCTGCCATGGGGCCTGGACGTGCTCACCCGGGCCCAGGTGAGCCGCAGGTGAATGCCTTTTGTGGACGCCAAGGACCGGAGGCCGCGGATGCCTTCCCGGGGAGGGGGGTTCGAGCTCTGGGGGACCGAGGTCGCAGGGGTCCCATTCGCTTCTTGCATAGTTTAGGCCAGTCTTTACAGAGTGGAATCCGCCAGGTCCAAGTTTGCCGCCTGGGGCATGGTGGGGCCCTTTGAGCCAAAGCAAGACACTTAGCCGCTTAGGGGGAGGCATAGGCCTGAGTCCCCCGGGCAGAAGCCGTCGGTGGACGTGGGTCGTGCCCGCCCGAGCGGAATCCACCTGGCTGGGCACCGTGGCCGGCCCCCGCCCCCGCCCTAGGTCCCCAGGTCTTCCCTGGGACCTCAGTCCCTGCGGGGGTGGGAGAACTGCTGGGAAGTGTGGTCCACGGGAAAACGCGCGGTCCTCTGGGTGGCAGGGAGGGCTTCCGTTTTCCCGGACACGACCTCAGGGACCCTGTGAACCTGGCAGGATATCTCCAGGGTGGAGCCCATGCCCGGAGGGAGGCTTGTGGTGGGGGGGCCTGCCTGCGCATGCGCAGCCCCACGTCGGGCCCGAAACGAACCAGCCGCGGCCGGGACAAAAGCCATCTCCTGGGGGCCTCCCCCCTGTTCTTCCATCCGTAAAGGGGGACCCCTTTACGGATGGAAGAACAGGGGGATCTTCGTAGTGGTGGGGTCGTGACGGAGGGGTCTGCGGGTTTGCCGCCACGTAGGCCAGTTGCCCCCACCCCGGACCCTGGTGTCCCAGCGCCATGGAGGCAGAGGGCCGCTTATCAAGGGATGCAGGTGTCCTGCGGGGGTCAAGGGATGGCGTGGGCACTCCCCGGGCGAGGGCGGGCGCCTGGGCCCCAATAGCCCCTGGAAAAATCCCCAGCCCTGGCCCCCGTGGCTCCACTGGACTCCCCAGGTTCCTGCCATGGGGCCTGGTCCTGCTCACCCGGGCCCAGGTTCGCCGCAGGTGAAAGCCCTTTGCGGACGCCCAGGACCGGAGGCCGCGGATGCCTTCATGGGGAGGGGAGTTGAAGCTCTGCGGGACCGAGGTCGCAGCGGTCCCAGTCACTTCTTGTGAAGTTTAGGCCAGACTTTGGAGAGTGGAAGTAGCCAGGTCCAAGTTTGCCGCCTGGGTGCAGGGTGGGGCGATTTGAGCCACAACAAGACTCCTATCCGCTTAGGAGGGGGCATAGGCCTGACTCCCTGGGGCGAACCCGTCGGTGGGCATGGGTTCCACCACCTGGGTCGGCTCCACCTGGCAGGAAACCGTGGCCGGCCCCCCGCCCCCGCCCTGGGTCCCCTCGTCTCCCTGGGACCTCAGCCTCTGCGCGGGTGGGAGAACTGCTGGGAAGTGTGGTCCACGGGACAACGCTCGATCCTCAAGATGGAAGGGAGGGCTTCTGTTTCCCCGGACAGGTGCCCAGGGACCCTGTGAAACTGCTCTGACACCTCAAGGGTGGGTCACGTGACCCCAGGGAGGCTGGTGGCTGGGGAGCCTGAGTGCGCATGCGCGGCCCAGGTCTTGGCCCCAAAGCAGCTGGCCGCGGCTCGGAGAAAAGCCATCTCCTGGGGGCCTCCCCATGTTCTTCCAAACGTAAAGGGGAACCCTTTTACGGATGGAAGAACGGCGGGATATTCGCACTGGTGGGGACGGGAGGGAGGGGCCTACGGGTTTGCCTCCAGGTAGGCCAGTTTCTCGCACAGCGGGCCCAGGTGTCTGAGCCCCAGGGAGGCAGAGGGCCGCTTATCGCGTGATGCAGGTGTCCTGCCGGGGTCAAGGGACGGCGTGGGCACTCACCGGGCGACACAGGACGCCTGGCCCTTAGAGAGGCCCCTGGAAAATCCCCCGCCCAGGCCCCCGGTCCCCAAGTCTGTCCTGCGCACACTGTGCGGGGCTGGGAGTGCTGCTGGCAAGTGTGGCCCAGGGGAAATCGAGCGGTCCTCTGGGTGGCAGGGTGGGCTTCCGTTACCCAGACAGGTGCCTAGGGTCCCTGTGAAAATGGTCTGACAGGTTAAGGGTGGGTCACGTGACCCGAGGGTGACTTGTGGTAGGGGAGCCTGAGTGCGGATGCGCGGCCAGGTCTAGGCCCGAAACTAACCAGCCGCGGCTCGGACAAAAGCCATCTCCTGGGGGCCTCCCCCCTGTTCTTCCATCCGTAAAGGGAGACTGCGTTACAGATGGAAGAACAGGGGGATCTTCGCAGTGGTGGGGACGAGACGGAGGGGTCTGCGGGTTTGCCGCCCCGCAGGCCAGTTGCTCGCACCCCGGCCCCTGGTGTCCCAGCCCCATGGAGGCAGAGGGCTGTTTATCGCGTGATGCAGGTGTCCTGCGGGGGTCAAGGGACGGCGTGGGCACTCCTCCAGCAAGAGAGGGCGCCTGGGCCCCGAGAGAGCCCCCAGGATAATCCCCAGCCCTGGCCCCCGTGGCTCCAGTGGCCTCCCCAGGCTCCTGCCATGGGGCCTGGACGTGCTCACCCGGGCCCAGGTGAGCCGCAGGTGAATGCCTTTTGTGGACGCCAAGGACCGGAGGCCGCGGATGCCTTCCCGGGGAGGGGGGTTCGAGCTCTGGGGGACCGAGGTCGCAGGGGTCCCATTCGCTTCTTGCATAGTTTAGGCCAGTCTTTACAGAGTGGAATCCGCCAGGTCCAAGTTTGCCGCCTGGGGCATGGTGGGGCCCTTTGAGCCAAAGCAAGACACTTAGCCGCTTAGGGGGAGGCATAGGCCTGAGTCCCCCGGGCAGAAGCCGTCGGTGGACGTGGGTCGTGCCCGCCCGAGCGGAATCCACCTGGCTGGGCACCGTGGCCGGCCCCCGCCCCCGCCCTAGGTCCCCAGGTCTTCCCTGGGACCTCAGTCCCTGCGGGGGTGGGAGAACTGCTGGGAAGTGTGGTCCACGGGAAAACGCGCGGTCCTCTGGGTGGCAGGGAGGGCTTCCGTTTTCCCGGACACGACCTCAGGGACCCTGTGAACCTGGCAGGATATCTCCAGGGTGGAGCCCATGCCCGGAGGGAGGCTTGTGGTGGGGGGGCCTGCCTGCGCATGCGCAGCCCCACGTCGGGCCCGAAACAAACCAGCCGCGGCCGGGACAAAAGCCATCTCCTGGGGGCCTCCCCCCTGTTCTTCCATCCGTAAAGGGGGACCCCTTTACGGATGGAAGAACAGGGGGATCTTCGTAGTGGTGGGGTCGTGACGGAGGGGTCTGCGGGTTTGCCGCCACGTAGGCCAGTTGCCCCCACCCCGGACCCTGGTGTCCCAGCGCCATGGAGGCAGAGGGCCGCTTATCAAGGGATGCAGGTGTCCTGCGGGGGTCAAGGGATGGCGTGGGCACTCCCCGGGCGAGGGCGGGCGCCTGGGCCCCAATAGCCCCTGGAAAAATCCCCAGCCCTGGCCCCCGTGGCTCCACTGGACTCCCCAGGTTCCTGCCATGGGGCCTGGTCCTGCTCACCCGGGCCCAGGTTCGCCGCAGGTGAAAGCCCTTTGCGGACGCCCAGGACCGGAGGCCGCGGATGCCTTCATGGGGAGGGGAGTTGAAGCTCTGCGGGACCGAGGTCGCAGCGGTCCCAGTCACTTCTTGTGAAGTTTAGGCCAGACTTTGGAGAGTGGAAGTAGCCAGGTCCAAGTTTGCCGCCTGGGTGCAGGGTGGGGCGATTTGAGCCACAACAAGACTCCTATCCGCTTAGGAGGGGGCATAGGCCTGACTCCCTGGGGCGAACCCGTCGGTGGGCATGGGTTCCACCACCTGGGTCGGCTCCACCTGGCAGGAAACCGTGGCCGGCCCCCCGCCCCCGCCCTGGGTCCCCACGTCTCCCTGGGACCTCAGCCTCTGCGCGGGTGGGAGAACTGCTGGGAAGTGTGGTCCACGGGACAACGCTCGATCCTCAAGATGGAAGGGAGGGCTTCTGTTTCCCCGGACAGGTGCCCAGGGACCCTGTGAAACTGCTCTGACACCTCAAGGGTGGGTCACGTGACCCCAGGGAGGCTGGTGGCTGGGGAGCCTGAGTGCGCATGCGCGGCCCAGGTCTTGGCCCCAAAGCAGCTGGCCGCGGCTCGGAGAAAAGCCATCTCCTGGGGGCCTCCCCATGTTCTTCCAAACGTAAAGGGGAACCCTTTTACGGATGGAAGAACGGCGGGATATTCGCACTGGTGGGGACGGGAGGGAGGGGCCTACGGGTTTGCCTCCAGGTAGGCCAGTTTCTCGCACAGCGGGCCCAGGTGTCTGAGCCCCAGGGAGGCAGAGGGCCGCTTATCGCGTGATGCAGGTGTCCTGCCGGGGTCAAGGGACGGCGTGGGCACTCACCGGGCGACACAGGACGCCTGGCCCTTAGAGAGGCCCCTGGAAAATCCCCCGCCCAGGCCCCCGGTCCCCAAGTCTGTCCTGCGCACACTGTGCGGGGCTGGGAGTGCTGCTGGCAAGTGTGGCCCAGGGGAAATCGAGCGGTCCTCTGGGTGGCAGGGTGGGCTTCCGTTACCCAGACAGGTGCCTAGGGTCCCTGTGAAAATGGTCTGACAGGTTAAGGGTGGGTCACGTGACCCGAGGGTGACTTGTGGTAGGGGAGCCTGAGTGCGGATGCGCGGCCAGGTCTAGGCCCGAAACTAACCAGCCGCGGCTCGGACAAAAGCCATCTCCTGGGGGCCTCCCCCCTGTTCTTCCATCCGTAAAGGGAGACTGCGTTACAGATGGAAGAACAGGGGGATCTTCGCAGTGGTGGGGACGAGACGGAGGGGTCTGCGGGTTTGCCGCCCCGCAGGCCAGTTGCTCGCACCCCGGCCCCTGGTGTCCCAGCCCCATGGAGGCAGAGGGCTGTTTATCGCGTGATGCAGGTGTCCTGCGGGGGTCAAGGGACGGCGTGGGCACTCCTCCAGCAAGAGAGGGCGCCTGGGCCCCGAGAGAGCCCCCAGGATAATCCCCAGCCCTGGCCCCCGTGGCTCCAGTGGCCTCCCCAGGCTCCTGCCATGGGGCCTGGACCTGCTCACCCGGGCCCAGGTGAGCCGCAGGTGAATGCCTTTTGTGGACGCCAAGGACCGGAGGCCGCGGATGCCTTCCCGGGGAGGGGGGTTCGAGCTCTGGGGGACCGAGGTCGCAGGGGTCCCATTCGCTTCTTGCATAGTTTAGGCCAGTCTTTACAGAGTGGAATCCGCCAGGTCCAAGTTTGCCGCCTGGGGCATGGTGGGGCCCTTTGAGCCAAAGCAAGACACTTAGCCGCTTAGGGGGAGGCATAGGCCTGAGTCCCCCGGGCAGAAGCCGTCGGTGGACGTGGGTCGTGCCCGCCCGAGCGGAATCCACCTGGCTGGGCACCGTGGCCGGCCCCCGCCCCCGCCCTAGGTCCCCAGGTCTTCCCTGGGACCTCAGTCCCTGCGGGGGTGGGAGAACTGCTGGGAAGTGTGGTCCACGGGAAAACGCGCGGTCCTCTGGGTGGCAGGGAGGGCTTCCGTTTTCCCGGACACGACCTCAGGGACCCTGTGAACCTGGCAGGATATCTCCAGGGTGGAGCCCATGCCCGGAGGGAGGCTTGTGGTGGGGGGGCCTGCCTGCGCATGCGCAGCCCCACGTCTGGGCCCGAAACGAACCAGCCGCGGCCGGGACAAAAGCCATCTCCTGGGGGCCTCCCCCCTGTTCTTCCATCCGTAAAGGGGGACCCCTTTACGGATGGAAGAACAGGGGGATCTTCGTAGTGGTGGGGTCGTGACGGAGGGGTCTGCGGGTTTGCCGCCACGTAGGCCAGTTGCCCCCACCCCGGACCCTGGTGTCCCAGCGCCATGGAGGCAGAGGGCCGCTTATCAAGGGATGCAGGTGTCCTGCGGGGGTCAAGGGATGGCGTGGGCACTCCCCGGGCGAGGGCGGGCGCCTGGGCCCCAATAGCCCCTGGAAAAATCCCCAGCCCTGGCCCCCGTGGCTCCACTGGACTCCCCAGGTTCCTGCCATGGGGCCTGGTCCTGCTCACCCGGGCCCAGGTTCGCCGCAGGTGAAAGCCCTTTGCGGACGCCCAGGACCGGAGGCCGCGGATGCCTTCATGGGGAGGGGAGTTGAAGCTCTGCGGGACCGAGGTCGCAGCGGTCCCAGTCACTTCTTGTGAAGTTTAGGCCAGACTTTGGAGAGTGGAAGTAGCCAGGTCCAAGTTTGCCGCCTGGGTGCAGGGTGGGGCGATTTGAGCCACAACAAGACTCCTATCCGCTTAGGAGGGGGCATAGGCCTGACTCCCTGGGGCGAACCCGTCGGTGGGCATGGGTTCCACCACCTGGGTCGGCTCCACCTGGCAGGAAACCGTGGCCGGCCCCCCGCCCCCGCCCTGGGTCCCCACGTCTCCCTGGGACCTCAGCCTCTGCGCGGGTGGGAGAACTGCTGGGAAGTGTGGTCCACGGGACAACGCTCGATCCTCAAGATGGAAGGGAGGGCTTCTGTTTCCCCGGACAGGTGCCCAGGGACCCTGTGAAACTGCTCTGACACCTCAAGGGTGGGTCACGTGACCCCAGGGAGGCTGGTGGCTGGGGAGCCTGAGTGCGCATGCGCGGCCCAGGTCTTGGCCCCAAAGCAGCTGGCCGCGGCTCGGAGAAAAGCCATCTCCTGGGGGCCTCCCCATGTTCTTCCAAACGTAAAGGGGAACCCTTTTACGGGTGGAAGAACGGCGGGATATTCGCACTGGTGGGGACGGGAGGGAGGGGCCTACGGGTTTGCCTCCAGGTAGGCCAGTTTCTCGCACAGCGGGCCCAGGTGTCTGAGCCCCAGGGAGGCAGAGGGCCGCTTATCGCGTGATGCAGGTGTCCTGCCGGGGTCAAGGGACGGCGTGGGCACTCACCGGGCGACACAGGACACCTGGCCCTTAGAGAGGCCCCTGGAAAATCCCCCGCCCAGGCCCCCGGTCCCCAAGTCTGTCCTGCGCACACTGTGCGGGGCTGGGAGTGCTGCTGGCAAGTGTGGCCCAGGGGAAATCGAGCGGTCCTCTGGGTGGCAGGGTGGGCTTCCGTTACCCAGACAGGTGCCTAGGGTCCCTGTGAAAATGGTCTGACAGGTTAAGGGTGGGTCACGTGACCCGAGGGTGACTTGTGGTAGGGGAGCCTGAGTGCGGATGCGCGGCCAGGTCTAGGCCCGAAACTAACCAGCCGCGGCTCGGACAAAAGCCATCTCCTGGGGGCCTCCCCCCTGTTCTTCCATCCGTAAAGGGAGACTGCGTTACAGATGGAAGAACAGGGGGATCTTCGCAGTGGTGGGGACGAGACGGAGGGGTCTGCGGGTTTGCCGCCCCGCAGGCCAGTTGCTCGCACCCCGGCCCCTGGTGTCCCAGCCCCATGGAGGCAGAGGGCTGTTTATCGCGTGATGCAGGTGTCCTGCGGGGGTCAAGGGACGGCGTGGGCACTCCTCCAGCAAGAGAGGGCGCCTGGGCCCCGAGAGAGCCCCCAGGATAATCCCCAGCCCTGGCCCCCGTGGCTCCAGTGGCCTCCCCAGGCTCCTGCCATGGGGCCTGGACCTGCTCACCCGGGCCCAGGTGAGCCGCAGGTGAATGCCTTTTGTGGACGCCAAGGACCGGAGGCCGCGGATGCCTTCCCGGGGAGGGGGGTTCGAGCTCTGGGGGACCGAGGTCGCAGGGGTCCCATTCGCTTCTTGCATAGTTTAGGCCAGTCTTTACAGAGTGGAATCCGCCAGGTCCAAGTTTGCCGCCTGGGGCATGGTGGGGCCCTTTGAGCCAAAGCAAGACACTTAGCCGCTTAGGGGGAGGCATAGGCCTGAGTCCCCCGGGCAGAAGCCGTCGGTGGACGTGGGTCGTGCCCGCCCGAGCGGAATCCACCTGGCTGGGCACCGTGGCCGGCCCCCGCCCCCGCCCTAGGTCCCCAGGTCTTCCCTGGGACCTCAGTCCCTGCGGGGGTGGGAGAACTGCTGGGAAGTGTGGTCCACGGGAAAACGCGCGGTCCTCTGGGTGGCAGGGAGGGCTTCCGTTTTCCCGGACACGACCTCAGGGACCCTGTGAACCTGGCAGGATATCTCCAGGGTGGAGCCCATGCCCGGAGGGAGGCTTGTGGTGGGGGGGCCTGCCTGCGCATGCGCAGCCCCACGTCCGGGCCCGAAACGAACCAGCCGCGGCCGGGACAAAAGCCATCTCCTGGGGGCCTCCCCCCTGTTCTTCCATCCGTAAAGGGGGACCCCTTTACGGATGGAAGAACAGGGGGATCTTCGTAGTGGTGGGGTCGTGACGGAGGGGTCTGCGGGTTTGCCGCCACGTAGGCCAGTTGCCCCCACCCCGGACCCTGGTGTCCCAGCGCCATGGAGGCAGAGGGCCGCTTATCAAGGGATGCAGGTGTCCTGCGGGGGTCAAGGGATGGCGTGGGCACTCCCCGGGCGAGGGCGGGCGCCTGGGCCCCAATAGCCCCTGGAAAAATCCCCAGCCCTGGCCCCCGTGGCTCCACTGGACTCCCCAGGTTCCTGCCATGGGGCCTGGTCCTGCTCACCCGGGCCCAGGTTCGCCGCAGGTGAAAGCCCTTTGCGGACGCCCAGGACCGGAGGCCGCGGATGCCTTCATGGGGAGGGGAGTTGAAGCTCTGCGGGACCGAGGTCGCAGCGGTCCCAGTCACTTCTTGTGAAGTTTAGGCCAGACTTTGGAGAGTGGAAGTAGCCAGGTCCAAGTTTGCCGCCTGGGTGCAGGGTGGGGCGATTTGAGCCACAACAAGACTCCTATCCGCTTAGGAGGGGGCATAGGCCTGACTCCCTGGGGCGAACCCGTCGGTGGGCATGGGTTCCACCACCTGGGTCGGCTCCACCTGGCAGGAAACCGTGGCCGGCCCCCCACCCCCCGCCCTGGGTCCCCACGTCTCCCTGGGACCTCAGCCTCTGCGCGGGTGGGAGAACTGCTGGGAAGTGTGGTCCACGGGACAACGCTCGATCCTCAAGATGGAAGGGAGGGCTTCTGTTTCCCCGGACAGGTGCCCAGGGACCCTGTGAAACTGCTCTGACACCTCAAGGGTGGGTCACGTGACCCCAGGGAGGCTGGTGGCTGGGGAGCCTGAGTGCGCATGCGCGGCCCAGGTCTTGGCCCCAAAGCAGCTGGCCGCGGCTCGGAGAAAAGCCATCTCCTGGGGGCCTCCCCATGTTCTTCCAAACGTAAAGGGGAACCCTTTTACGGATGGAAGAACGGCGGGATATTCGCACTGGTGGGGACGGGAGGGAGGGGCCTACGGGTTTGCCTCCAGGTAGGCCAGTTTCTCGCACAGCGGGCCCAGGTGTCTGAGCCCCAGGGAGGCAGAGGGCCGCTTATCGCGTGATGCAGGTGTCCTGCCGGGGTCAAGGGACGGCGTGGGCACTCACCGGGCGACACAGGACGCCTGGCCCTTAGAGAGGCCCCTGGAAAATCCCCCGCCCAGGCCCCCGGTCCCCAAGTCTGTCCTGCGCACACTGTGCGGGGCTGGGAGTGCTGCTGGCAAGTGTGGCCCAGGGGAAATCGAGCGGTCCTCTGGGTGGCAGGGTGGGCTTCCGTTACCCAGACAGGTGCCTAGGGTCCCTGTGAAAATGGTCTGACAGGTTAAGGGTGGGTCACGTGACCCGAGGGTGACTTGTGGTAGGGGAGCCTGAGTGCGGATGCGCGGCCAGGTCTAGGCCCGAAACTAACCAGCCGCGGCTCGGACAAAAGCCATCTCCTGGGGGCCTCCCCCCTGTTCTTCCATCCGTAAAGGGAGACTGCGTTACAGATGGAAGAACAGGGGGATCTTCGCAGTGGTGGGGACGAGACGGAGGGGTCTGCGGGTTTGCCGCCCCGCAGGCCAGTTGCTCGCACCCCGGCCCCTGGTGTCCCAGCCCCATGGAGGCAGAGGGCTGTTTATCGCGTGATGCAGGTGTCCTGCGGGGGTCAAGGGACGGCGTGGGCACTCCTCCAGCAAGAGAGGGCGCCTGGGCCCCGAGAGAGCCCCCAGGATAATCCCCAGCCCTGGCCCCCGTGGCTCCAGTGGCCTCCCCAGGCTCCTGCCATGGGGCCTGACCTGCTCACCCGGGCCCAGGTGAGCCGCAGGTGAATGCCTTTTGTGGACGCCAAGGACCGGAGGCCGCGGATGCCTTCCCGGGGAGGGGGGTTCGAGCTCTGGGGGACCGAGGTCGCAGGGGTCCCATTCGCTTCTTGCATAGTTTAGGCCAGTCTTTACAGAGTGGAATCCGCCAGGTCCAAGTTTGCCGCCTGGGGCATGGTGGGGCCCTTTGAGCCAAAGCAAGACACTTAGCCGCTTAGGGGGAGGCATAGGCCTGAGTCCCCCGGGCAGAAGCCGTCGGTGGACGTGGGTCGTGCCCGCCCGAGCGGAATCCACCTGGCTGGGCACCGTGGCCGGCCCCCGCCCCCGCCCTAGGTCCCCAGGTCTTCCCTGGGACCTCAGTCCCTGCGGGGGTGGGAGAACTGCTGGGAAGTGTGGTCCACGGGAAAACGCGCGGTCCTCTGGGTGGCAGGGAGGGCTTCCGTTTTCCCGGACACGACCTCAGGGACCCTGTGAACCTGGCAGGATATCTCCAGGGTGGAGCCCATGCCCGGAGGGAGGCTTGTGGTGGGGGGGCCTGCCTGCGCATGCGCAGCCCCACGTCCGGGCCCGAAACGAACCAGCCGCGGCCGGGACAAAAGCCATCTCCTGGGGGCCTCCCCCCTGTTCTTCCATCCGTAAAGGGGTCCCCCTTTACGGATGGAAGAACAGGGGGATCTTCGTAGTGGTGGGGTCGTGACGGAGGGGTCTGCGGGTTTGCCGCCACGTAGGCCAGTTGCCCCCACCCCGGACCCTGGTGTCCCAGCGCCATGGAGGCAGAGGGCCGCTTATCAAGGGATGCAGGTGTCCTGCGGGGGTCAAGGGATGGCGTGGGCACTCCCCGGGCGAGGGCGGGCGCCTGGGCCCCAATAGCCCCTGGAAAAATCCCCAGCCCTGGCCCCCGTGGCTCCACTGGACTCCCCAGGTTCCTGCCATGGGGCCTGGTCCTGCTCACCCGGGCCCAGGTTCGCCGCAGGTGAAAGCCCTTTGCGGACGCCCAGGACCGGAGGCCGCGGATGCCTTCATGGGGAGGGGAGTTGAAGCTCTGCGGGACCGAGGTCGCAGCGGTCCCAGTCACTTCTTGTGAAGTTTAGGCCAGACTTTGGAGAGTGGAAGTAGCCAGGTCCAAGTTTGCCGCCTGGGTGCAGGGTGGGGCGATTTGAGCCACAACAAGACTCCTATCCGCTTAGGAGGGGGCATAGGCCTGACTCCCTGGGGCGAACCCGTCGGTGGGCATGGGTTCCACCACCTGGGTCGGCTCCACCTGGCAGGAAACCGTGGCCGGCCCCCCCCCCCCCGCCCTGGGTCCCCACGTCTCCCTGGGACCTCAGCCTCTGCGCGGGTGGGAGAACTGCTGGGAAGTGTGGTCCACGGGAAAACGCTCGATCCTCAAGATGGAAGGGAGGGCTTCTGTTTCCCCGGACAGGTGCCCAGGGACCCTGTGAAACTGCTCTGACACCTCAAGGGTGGGTCACGTGACCCCAGGGAGGCTGGTGGCTGGGGAGCCTGAGTGCGCATGCGCGGCCCAGGTCTTGGCCCCAAAGCAGCTGGCCGCGGCTCGGAGAAAAGCCATCTCCTGGGGGCCTCCCCATGTTCTTCCAAACGTAAAGGGGAACCCTTTTACGGATGGAAGAACGGCGGGATATTCGCACTGGTGGGGACGGGAGGGAGGGGCCTACGGGTTTGCCTCCAGGTAGGCCAGTTTCTCGCACAGCGGGCCCAGGTGTCTGAGCCCCAGGGAGGCAGAGGGCCGCTTATCGCGTGATGCAGGTGTCCTGCCGGGGTCAAGGGACGGCGTGGGCACTCACCGGGCGACACAGGACGCCTGGCCCTTAGAGAGGCCCCTGGAAAATCCCCCGCCCAGGCCCCCGGTCCCCAAGTCTGTCCTGCGCACACTGTGCGGGGCTGGGAGTGCTGCTGGCAAGTGTGGCCCAGGGGAAATCGAGCGGTCCTCTGGGTGGCAGGGTGGGCTTCCGTTACCCAGACAGGTGCCTAGGGTCCCTGTGAAAATGGTCTGACAGGTTAAGGGTGGGTCACGTGACCCGAGGGTGACTTGTGGTAGGGGAGCCTGAGTGCGGATGCGCGGCCAGGTCTAGGCCCGAAACTAACCAGCCGCGGCTCGGACAAAAGCCATCTCCTGGGGGCCTCCCCCCTGTTCTTCCATCCGTAAAGGGAGACTGCGTTACAGATGGAAGAACAGGGGGATCTTCGCAGTGGTGGGGACGAGACGGAGGGGTCTGCGGGTTTGCCGCCCCGCAGGCCAGTTGCTCGCACCCCGGCCCCTGGTGTCCCAGCCCCATGGAGGCAGAGGGCTGTTTATCGCGTGATGCAGGTGTCCTGCGGGGGTCAAGGGACGGCGTGGGCACTCCTCCAGCAAGAGAGGGCGCCTGGGCCCCGAGAGAGCCCCCAGGATAATCCCCAGCCCTGGCCCCCGTGGCTCCAGTGGCCTCCCCAGGCTCCTGCCATGGGGCCTGGACCTGCTCACCCGGGCCCAGGTGAGCCGCAGGTGAATGCCTTTTGTGGACGCCAAGGACCGGAGGCCGCGGATGCCTTCCCGGGGAGGGGGGTTCGAGCTCTGGGGGACCGAGGTCGCAGGGGTCCCATTCGCTTCTTGCATAGTTTAGGCCAGTCTTTACAGAGTGGAATCCGCCAGGTCCAAGTTTGCCGCCTGGGGCATGGTGGGGCCCTTTGAGCCAAAGCAAGACACTTAGCCGCTTAGGGGGAGGCATAGGCCTGAGTCCCCCGGGCAGAAGCCGTCGGTGGACGTGGGTCGTGCCCGCCCGAGCGGAATCCACCTGGCTGGGCACCGTGGCCGGCCCCCGCCCCCGCCCTAGGTCCCCAGGTCTTCCCTGGGACCTCAGTCCCTGCGGGGGTGGGAGAACTGCTGGGAAGTGTGGTCCACGGGAAAACGCGCGGTCCTCTGGGTGGCAGGGAGGGCTTCCGTTTTCCCGGACACGACCTCAGGGACCCTGTGAACCTGGCAGGATATCTCCAGGGTGGAGCCCATGCCCGGAGGGAGGCTTGTGGTGGGGGGGCCTGCCTGCGCATGCGCAGCCCCACGTCCGGGCCCGAAACGAACCAGCCGCGGCCGGGACAAAAGCCATCTCCTGGGGGCCTCCCCCCTGTTCTTCCATCCGTAAAGGGGGACCCCTTTACGGATGGAAGAACAGGGGGATCTTCGTAGTGGTGGGGTCGTGACGGAGGGGTCTGCGGGTTTGCCGCCACGTAGGCCAGTTGCCCCCACCCCGGACCCTGGTGTCCCAGCGCCATGGAGGCAGAGGGCCGCTTATCAAGGGATGCAGGTGTCCTGCGGGGGTCAAGGGATGGCGTGGGCACTCCCCGGGCGAGGGCGGGCGCCTGGGCCCCAATAGCCCCTGGAAAAATCCCCAGCCCTGGCCCCCGTGGCTCCACTGGACTCCCCAGGTTCCTGCCATGGGGCCTGGTCCTGCTCACCCGGGCCCAGGTTCGCCGCAGGTGAAAGCCCTTTGCGGACGCCCAGGACCGGAGGCCGCGGATGCCTTCATGGGGAGGGGAGTTGAAGCTCTGCGGGACCGAGGTCGCAGCGGTCCCAGTCACTTCTTGTGAAGTTTAGGCCAGACTTTGGAGAGTGGAAGTAGCCAGGTCCAAGTTTGCCGCCTGGGTGCAGGGTGGGGCGATTTGAGCCACAACAAGACTCCTATCCGCTTAGGAGGGGGCATAGGCCTGACTCCCTGGGGCGAACCCGTCGGTGGGCATGGGTTCCACCACCTGGGTCGGCTCCACCTGGCAGGAAACCGTAGCCGGCCCCCCCCCCCCCCCGCCCTGGGTCCCCACGTCTCCCTGGGACCTCAGCCTCTGCGCGGGTGGGAGAACTGCTGGGAAGTGTGGTCCACGGGACAACGCTCGATCCTCAAGATGGAAGGGAGGGCTTCTGTTTCCCCGGACAGGTGCCCAGGGACCCTGTGAAACTGCTCTGACACCTCAAGGGTGGGTCACGTGACCCCAGGGAGGCTGGTGGCTGGGGAGCCTGAGTGCGCATGCGCGGCCCAGGTCTTGGCCCCAAAGCAGCTGGCCGCGGCTCGGAGAAAAGCCATCTCCTGGGGGCCTCCCCATGTTCTTCCAAACGTAAAGGGGAACCCTTTTACGGATGGAAGAACGGCGGGATATTCGCACTGGTGGGGACGGGAGGGAGGGGCCTACGGGTTTGCCTCCAGGTAGGCCAGTTTCTCGCACAGCGGGCCCAGGTGTCTGAGCCCCAGGGAGGCAGAGGGCCGCTTATCGCGTGATGCAGGTGTCCTGCCGGGGTCAAGGGACGGCGTGGGCACTCACCGGGCGACACAGGACGCCTGGCCCTTAGAGAGGCCCCTGGAAAATCCCCCGCCCAGGCCCCCGGTCCCCAAGTCTGTCCTGCGCACACTGTGCGGGGCTGGGAGTGCTGCTGGCAAGTGTGGCCCAGGGGAAATCGAGCGGTCCTCTGGGTGGCAGGGTGGGCTTCCGTTACCCAGACAGGTGCCTAGGGTCCCTGTGAAAATGGTCTGACAGGTTAAGGGTGGGTCACGTGACCCGAGGGTGACTTGTGGTAGGGGAGCCTGAGTGCGGATGCGCGGCCAGGTCTAGGCCCGAAACTAACCAGCCGCGGCTCGGACAAAAGCCATCTCCTGGGGGCCTCCCCCCTGTTCTTCCATCCGTAAAGGGAGACTGCGTTACAGATGGAAGAACAGGGGGATCTTCGCAGTGGTGGGGACGAGACGGAGGGGTCTGCGGGTTTGCCGCCCCGCAGGCCAGTTGCTCGCACCCCGGCCCCTGGTGTCCCAGCCCCATGGAGGCAGAGGGCTGTTTATCGCGTGATGCAGGTGTCCTGCGGGGGTCAAGGGACGGCGTGGGCACTCCTCCAGCAAGAGAGGGCGCCTGGGCCCCGAGAGAGCCCCCAGGATAATCCCCAGCCCTGGCCCCCGTGGCTCCAGTGGCCTCCCCAGGCTCCTGCCATGGGGCCTGGACCTGCTCACCCGGGCCCAGGTGAGCCGCAGGTGAATGCCTTTTGTGGACGCCAAGGACCGGAGGCCGCGGATGCCTTCCCGGGGAGGGGGGTTCGAGCTCTGGGGGACCGAGGTCGCAGGGGTCCCATTCGCTTCTTGCATAGTTTAGGCCAGTCTTTACAGAGTGGAATCCGCCAGGTCCAAGTTTGCCGCCTGGGGCATGGTGGGGCCCTTTGAGCCAAAGCAAGACACTTAGCCGCTTAGGGGGAGGCATAGGCCTGAGTCCCCCGGGCAGAAGCCGTCGGTGGACGTGGGTCGTGCCCGCCCGAGCGGAATCCACCTGGCTGGGCACCGTGGCCGGCCCCCGCCCCCGCCCTAGGTCCCCAGGTCCCCCTGGGACCTCAGTCCCTGCGGGGGTGGGAGAACTGCTGGGAAGTGTGGTCCACGGGAAAACGCGCGGTCCTCTGGGTGGCAGGGAGGGCTTCCGTTTTCCCGGACACGACCTCAGGGACCCTGTGAACCTGGCAGGATATCTCCAGGGTGGAGCCCATGCCCGGAGGGAGGCTTGTGGTGGGGGGGCCTGCCTGCGCATGCGCAGCCCCACGTCTGGGCCCGAAACGAACCAGCCGCGGCCGGGACAAAAGCCATCTCCTGGGGGCCTCCCCCCTGTTCTTCCATCCGTAAAGGGGGACCCCTTTACGGATGGAAGAACAGGGGGATCTTCGTAGTGGTGGGGTCGTGACGGAGGGGTCTGCGGGTTTGCCGCCACGTAGGCCAGTTGCCCCCACCCCGGACCCTGGTGTCCCAGCGCCATGGAGGCAGAGGGCCGCTTATCAAGGGATGCAGGTGTCCTGCGGGGGTCAAGGGATGGCGTGGGCACTCCCCGGGCGAGGGCGGGCGCCTGGGCCCCAATAGCCCCTGGAAAAATCCCCAGCCCTGGCCCCCGTGGCTCCACTGGACTCCCCAGGTTCCTGCCATGGGGCCTGGTCCTGCTCACCCGGGCCCAGGTTCGCCGCAGGTGAAAGCCCTTTGCGGACGCCCAGGACCGGAGGCCGCGGATGCCTTCATGGGGAGGGGAGTTGAAGCTCTGCGGGACCGAGGTCGCAGCGGTCCCAGTCACTTCTTGTGAAGTTTAGGCCAGACTTTGGAGAGTGGAAGTAGCCAGGTCCAAGTTTGCGGCCTGGGTGCAGTGTGGGGCGATTTGAGCCACAACAAGACTCCTATCCGCTTAGGAGGGGGCATAGGCCTGACTCCCTGGGGCGAACCCGTCGGTGGGCATGGGTTCCACCACCTGGGTCGGCTCCACCTGGCAGGAAACCGTGGCCGGCCCCCCCCCCCCCCGCCCTGGGTCCCCACGTCTCCCTGGGACCTCAGCCTCTGCGCGGGTGGGAGAACTGCTGGGAAGTGTGGTCCACGGGACAACGCTCGATCCTCAAGATGGAAGGGAGGGCTTCTGTTTCCCCGGACAGGTGCCCAGGGACCCTGTGAAACTGCTCTGACACCTCAAGGGTGGGTCACGTGACCCCAGGGAGGCTGGTGGCTGGGGAGCCTGAGTGCGCATGCGCGGCCCAGGTCTTGGCCCCAAAGCAGCTGGCCGCGGCTCGGAGAAAAGCCATCTCCTGGGGGCCTCCCCATGTTCTTCCAAACGTAAAGGGGAACCCTTTTACGGATGGAAGAACGGCGGGATATTCGCACTGGTGGGGACGGGAGGGAGGGGCCTACGGGTTTGCCTCCAGGTAGGCCAGTTTCTCGCACAGCGGGCCCAGGTGTCTGAGCCCCAGGGAGGCAGAGGGCCGCTTATCGCGTGATGCAGGTGTCCTGCCGGGGTCAAGGGACGGCGTGGGCACTCACCGGGCGACACAGGACGCCTGGCCCTTAGAGAGGCCCCTGGAAAATCCCCCGCCCAGGCCCCCGGTCCCCAAGTCTGTCCTGCGCACACTGTGCGGGGCTGGGAGTGCTGCTGGCAAGTGTGGCCCAGGGGAAATCGAGCGGTCCTCTGGGTGGCAGGGTGGGCTTCCGTTACCCAGACAGGTGCCTAGGGTCCCTGTGAAAATGGTCTGACAGGTTAAGGGTGGGTCACGTGACCCGAGGGTGACTTGTGGTAGGGGAGCCTGAGTGCGGATGCGCGGCCAGGTCTAGGCCCGAAACTAACCAGCCGCGGCTCGGACAAAAGCCATCTCCTGGGGGCCTCCCCCCTGTTCTTCCATCCGTAAAGGGAGACTGCGTTACAGATGGAAGAACAGGGGGATCTTCGCAGTGGTGGGGACGAGACGGAGGGGTCTGCGGGTTTGCCGCCCCGCAGGCCAGTTGCTCGCACCCCGGCCCCTGGTGTCCCAGCCCCATGGAGGCAGAGGGCTGTTTATCGCGTGATGCAGGTGTCCTGCGGGGGTCAAGGGACGGCGTGGGCACTCCTCCAGCAAGAGAGGGCGCCTGGGCCCCGAGAGAGCCCCCAGGATAATCCCCAGCCCTGGCCCCCGTGGCTCCAGTGGCCTCCCCAGGCTCCTGCCATGGGGCCTGGACCTGCTCACCCGGGCCCAGGTGAGCCGCAGGTGAATGCCTTTTGTGGACGCCAAGGACCGGAGGCCGCGGATGCCTTCCCGGGGAGGGGGGTTCGAGCTCTGGGGGACCGAGGTCGCAGGGGTCCCATTCGCTTCTTGCATAGTTTAGGCCAGTCTTTACAGAGTGGAATCCGCCAGGTCCAAGTTTGCCGCCTGGGGCATGGTGGGGCCCTTTGAGCCAAAGCAAGACACTTAGCCGCTTAGGGGGAGGCATAGGCCTGAGTCCCCCGGGCAGAAGCCGTCGGTGGACGTGGGTCGTGCCCGCCCGAGCGGAATCCACCTGGCTGGGCACCGTGGCCGGCCCCCGCCCCCGCCCTAGGTCCCCAGGTCTTCCCTGGGACCTCAGTCCCTGCGGGGGTGGGAGAACTGCTGGGAAGTGTGGTCCACGGGAAAACGCGCGGTCCTCTGGGTGGCAGGGAGGGCTTCCGTTTTCCCGGACACGACCTCAGGGACCCTGTGAACCTGGCAGGATATCTCCAGGGTGGAGCCCATGCCCGGAGGGAGGCTTGTGGTGGGGGGGCCTGCCTGCGCATGCGCAGCCCCACGTCCGGGCCCGAAACGAACCAGCCGCGGCCGGGACAAAAGCCATCTCCTGGGGGCCTCCCCCCTGTTCTTCCATCCGTAAAGGGGTCCCCCTTTACGGATGGAAGAACAGGGGGATCTTCGTAGTGGTGGGGTCGTGACGGAGGGGTCTGCGGGTTTGCCGCCACGTAGGCCAGTTGCCCCCACCCCGGACCCTGGTGTCCCAGCGCCATGGAGGCAGAGGGCCGCTTATCAAGGGATGCAGGTGTCCTGCGGGGGTCAAGGGATGGCGTGGGCACTCCCCGGGCGAGGGCGGGCGCCTGGGCCCCAATAGCCCCTGGAAAAATCCCCAGCCCTGGCCCCCGTGGCTCCACTGGACTCCCCAGGTTCCTGCCATGGGGCCTGGTCCTGCTCACCCGGGCCCAGGTTCGCCGCAGGTGAAAGCCCTTTGCGGACGCCCAGGACCGGAGGCCGCGGATGCCTTCATGGGGAGGGGAGTTGAAGCTCTGCGGGACCGAGGTCGCAGCGGTCCCAGTCACTTCTTGTGAAGTTTAGGCCAGACTTTGGAGAGTGGAAGTAGCCAGGTCCAAGTTTGCCGCCTGGGTGCAGGGTGGGGCGATTTGAGCCACAACAAGACTCCTATCCGCTTAGGAGGGGGCATAGGCCTGACTCCCTGGGGCGAACCCGTCGGTGGGCATGGGTTCCACCACCTGGGTCGGCTCCACCTGGCAGGAAACCGTGGCCGGCCCCCCCCCCCCCGCCCTGGGTCCCCACGTCTCCCTGGGACCTCAGCCTCTGCGCGGGTGGGAGAACTGCTGGGAAGTGTGGTCCACGGGAAAACGCTCGATCCTCAAGATGGAAGGGAGGGCTTCTGTTTCCCCGGACAGGTGCCCAGGGACCCTGTGAAACTGCTCTGACACCTCAAGGGTGGGTCACGTGACCCCAGGGAGGCTGGTGGCTGGGGAGCCTGAGTGCGCATGCGCGGCCCAGGTCTTGGCCCCAAAGCAGCTGGCCGCGGCTCGGAGAAAAGCCATCTCCTGGGGGCCTCCCCATGTTCTTCCAAACGTAAAGGGGAACCCTTTTACGGATGGAAGAACGGCGGGATATTCGCACTGGTGGGGACGGGAGGGAGGGGCCTACGGGTTTGCCTCCAGGTAGGCCAGTTTCTCGCACAGCGGGCCCAGGTGTCTGAGCCCCAGGGAGGCAGAGGGCCGCTTATCGCGTGATGCAGGTGTCCTGCCGGGGTCAAGGGACGGCGTGGGCACTCACCGGGCGACACAGGACGCCTGGCCCTTAGAGAGGCCCCTGGAAAATCCCCCGCCCAGGCCCCCGGTCCCCAAGTCTGTCCTGCGCACACTGTGCGGGGCTGGGAGTGCTGCTGGCAAGTGTGGCCCAGGGGAAATCGAGCGGTCCTCTGGGTGGCAGGGTGGGCTTCCGTTACCCAGACAGGTGCCTAGGGTCCCTGTGAAAATGGTCTGACAGGTTAAGGGTGGGTCACGTGACCCGAGGGTGACTTGTGGTAGGGGAGCCTGAGTGCGGATGCGCGGCCAGGTCTAGGCCCGAAACTAACCAGCCGCGGCTCGGACAAAAGCCATCTCCTGGGGGCCTCCCCCCTGTTCTTCCATCCGTAAAGGGAGACTGCGTTACAGATGGAAGAACAGGGGGATCTTCGCAGTGGTGGGGACGAGACGGAGGGGTCTGCGGGTTTGCCGCCCCGCAGGCCAGTTGCTCGCACCCCGGCCCCTGGTGTCCCAGCCCCATGGAGGCAGAGGGCTGTTTATCGCGTGATGCAGGTGTCCTGCGGGGGTCAAGGGACGGCGTGGGCACTCCTCCAGCAAGAGAGGGCGCCTGGGCCCCGAGAGAGCCCCCAGGATAATCCCCAGCCCTGGCCCCCGTGGCTCCAGTGGCCTCCCCAGGCTCCTGCCATGGGGCCTGGACCTGCTCACCCGGGCCCAGGTGAGCCGCAGG